>NW_009954407.1:2663755-2666723 GCF_000747805.2 Chaetura pelagica
CCTGCTGACATTCAAAGACTTAGTGAATCTGAGAAAGACCACGGCTATTTAAACTATTTCTTTATCTATAAACCCCACATTTCTGGTTGCTTTCCTACACTTACTAATTGTAGCCTATGTTCCTCACAGCAGCAGTGAAACTCCACTGGAGAGAAAGGAATTACCAATGTACACATGATAAGGATTACAGTCTAGCACTGGACCTGTGCCTGCTGGTGTGATGTGCCAGCCAATGTGCACACATTTCCCTGTCTTCTCCAGGATAGGCCTGGACCAGAAGACATGGGATGGGGTGATGGATCTTACCCATCTCCCACTTAAATGAACTGAAAGACAGTGATGTTCTGGTTGGCACACAGCCTCAGAAGCACAGACTGTCAAAGGCATACTAAATGAAATGACACTACACAATTCTATGTCACCATCTCAGGCCAAATGGGCTAATACCTATGACAGAATAGTGTCTTTGAAGTTCAGTGTTTTTTTGGTTTTTACACCTACCCACACGAGTGTAACAGTTTCCTTTGTGTTTTTTCAGCATGGTATAACACTCAATAACTGTACCCCTATGGCAGGAGTGCTTTCTGGTGATAATGAAGAGTTTGTCATCATCATGAACAATTTTCGAACCATCATAGAAAGTTGCTTTGGTAAGTCTCTAGACTAGACTTGTTATTCTTTTTTTCTCTTTTTAAAATGGAACTCTTATTACATGCTTCTGAAAGGACACAACAGCTCCTCCACCACACAGTTTGCTTTCTTGGAGGTGTTCCTTATCATTCATCTGTTTACAACAACACTAATGAAGTTTTGTTTTGAATTGATTGTTTTCCAAAGAGCTTTTGGGCACTGATTTATTGAACTTGCTGTGGAGGGGGGAGTGAGAGGGAATGTTAAATTCCTTCAGGATACATACCACCCTCTGTAGGACATATCTGCTGGTAGGAAATGGTGTCTAGGGCACTATATTTCTCACTTAAAAGTTCCTGAATTGAAACAGAAGTTCACAAAATGGCTGAACAGAAATAAAAGTTGACTGTGCTTGTATTTACCTATCTTTGGTTCATACGCAGAAGCTTCCTACGCTCTGTTATGTCAAGCCAGTGCCTTGACAATGGAGCTCAGAACACAGTCCTTATGCAAGTTCATCATATCCTGTAGAAGCAAATTTAAAGAAGACCCCAGCCACGGAATGTAGTAAAGGCTACTCAGACTTTACTATCTGTTTGGATTAAATCTCACCTCTACAGCCTTTTTTGCTTCATCCTTTTCATCTCCACCCTGACTCCTGCTCCCCCTCAAGAGACTTACTGATTCTTAAATTACTCAGGAGACAATGTCAATACTCACTCCCCTCAAATCTTCACGGCTTTACGCTCCTCAAATGGCTGGTATGCCTGTTACAGCCAGGTGCAGGCATCCCTCTTCTTCCTGCAGGCAGTGCCTGTTCACGAGAACCACTCTCTGGATTTCACTAAATGTTAAAAAAATCATTAGCCAACTCTAAAGCAAAATGTTCTCTCTCACTTGGTAAGGGACTGCTCAAATTTTACCATATATTGAAACTCTTTTAACATACAAGCACATATGCCTATATGCTTTGGCACACCTTACACAAATATACCCATGCATTACTGGTTCTTGTTTGAGACTGGACTTGACAGTAATTAATGACCTGTGACAGAAACCTGAAGCAATCTTTGAACAACACTGTGACGGATTTATTGTTTGCAAGACATGTCATTAGGTAGTGTATATTTCATACAACTCCTTATGAAGCGGGTTTTTCTCAGGAGCATGAGGAAGAAACAAGTCAGCCTAACCCAGTGCATTACAGATGCTCTCAGTCTAGAGATTTCATGGGTAAACTACAGCAAGTGAACTATACCGAGAAAGGAAGTCTAATTTATAGGAAAGATACTGAAAAGGAGTCTTAAGCATTGCAGACACAAAGGGTCTTGTTTTCCACTACTCTCTACCTGTGTAGAGTGAGAACAAATGACTGTAAAAAGCAGGAAGTTTAGAATTCTCTATTCACTTGCACATCATGTGCTATCTCTGCATCTCACTCTCTGCATCATCACTACAAATTTAGAGCACAGAAGCATATAATTATGGAGGCTGAGAAGAAAGGAGGGATAAATTGAAACACCCTGATTTTATAGGATCAGAATGAGGCTTACCCTGCAGAGATGCAAATTTCCAAGTAAAATGTGAAGAACTGGCTTTAGCTGCCTCCAGTACCTGGGCTTAGACACTCAGTCCCTCCAGTAGCTGGATAGGATGGGGGAGGTCTGATCTCTCAGTCAACCCTACAACCTCTCTGCCATATGGCTGGAACCCCCACCCCTTCCCACCACCAGCTTCTCCAGTTGTCTCACTCCCAGAGACACATGGTCACACCTGGCTTCCAGGTCACTTCAACTACATATATGCAAGCCCAGGCTGATATTTAGAAGCAAACACGCACTTAAAAACCCTCACTCACTCCAGCTGCTAACACCACAGATAGGGCCTCTTTGAACCTGTGGTCCCACTCCAGATGTTGGCCTCTCAGACCTAGACACACAGAAAAGAGCCCTGCACCCAGGAAAATAAAAACGGACTTTAATGAGAAGACAGGACAGACTGTGCTGATCAAGTGCAGTGCATGGCCTGACAAGCCTACTGACCAGCCACCTGTTTACATGTGACTGCCTTCTTTTAGCTGCTTATCCCTCTGTTTTCCCAAGATTTTTCCTCCCCAAATCACCTCTATCCCTCCCTTTCTCTGCTTATGGCTCCTCCCTTAGAAGTCACATGATAAGTTTTGTGCAATCCCAAAATACCAGTCCCCTGCAACCCATGTTTCCTGTACTTCTAGGTAGTGACACCCCTGGGTGTGTGAGGTGCTGTAGAGACACACTCCTATCTTGCAGACAACACTTTCTCTCTGTATAATACAGCAAACCTGGATCCTGATAAAACT
>NW_009954407.1:2666788-2669556 GCF_000747805.2 Chaetura pelagica
CAGCAGCAAATGGAAGCCTCTGCCCCTTACAGATTCCTCTACCAGCACAGCATCATCCTGACACCCAAGATGCTGTATCCATGTTCCCAGCCACTTTAGAGCTCCTAGATCTTGCTTGCATCTGACACACAGCAATAAGCTTGCTTTGCATTCTGTGGTAAACACGTGGAGGGAAAACAGGTAGACTTGCATAGGAAAAAACCCACTCAATATGAAACAATACAGCAAGGTTGTAACCCAACCATCCCCGAAATCCAATGCACTAGCATTGTTCAAATCTGTTTGTTGGAGCATTAACTGGCATAATCTTCTTGCCAGCCTCCTTCACGGTCTTTTTATTTCTGAGTTCAAACATTTGCCTTTGTAATCCTCGCACTACAGAGGGGCCCCTTGCTGGACAGTGCCTAAACCTGGAGCAGCAATTGTACCCTTCTGAACCGAGGCTTTGTTCAACTGGAACACTGCTGATTAATCACCAGTTTGGCACAACAATGCTTTAAACTGAAAAGTATACCTGTTTCAGAAAACCTGGCATGTATACTTGCTACTGTGTGCTCCAATACATACACAAATGATTTCATGGTATAGTTTCCAAAGCTGAGCTTTTTCCTGGAAACACTGTATCCCTGACATGTGAGGGATGTATGTTTCAGGACTTTCTCCTAACCTCAGAAAACTTTCAGCTAGATACGTTTATCCTGGACACAATGCCTCCTGGAAAAACAACTTATCTCTGTATAAGAGCGGTGCAGCAGGAAAAAAATAATAATAATTAAAAAAAAATATAAAAATCTGCATTCAGTAAGTGCCTAAACTAACTTTCTAGCAGTGATTGGAGATGTTACCAACCCTTGTTCAACTGAAGATAATTATGTGTCCTTCACCAAACACATTTTCATAATGCAGTCATCTCACGCTTGTATTTCAAGATCTTCAGAAAGTCTTGAAATACATTCCAAAAGTCACTGCCAGGTAAACCCGTTGAAAAGGATTTTCTTGACCAAGGGCAATGTGTTGCTTTATCATATTAAATACATTTTGGGTATTAACAACATGATGAAATGTTATAAAAAGATGTCTATTATTTACAGTAGTTACAATTAAGTGACATTGCTCATTTCACCTAAGTAATCACAGCTCTTAGGCTGAAATTGGGGACCAATACTGTATAACAACTAAAAAAGAATTAGATGAGACTATATATATGTAAGAGCTTTCCAATTTAATATCATATTTGCATTTCTAACACAATGATAACACTCCCTAGGTATAGACTAGAAATCAGATTCAAATCATCATAGATTTGTTTATGAATATAATGTACACTGGGTATATTCTTTGAAAAATAATCACAACACCCTCTTGCAAAAAAATAGCAACACTTTATAAAATTATTTCCTCTATAACACAGACCCTTTTCCATGTGCAGAACATATCACCTCCTGTTTAAATACCACAATCGTGACTACAAAATACCAGAGTCAGCCAATACTAAAAACACTTATGTGCTATATATGTTCATAATAAAGAACAAAAATATGAAAGCACTTGCAAAAACAGATTGTGCACATTAGCTTCAGGGCAACAGAGACTTGCACAATGACAGTCTTATCTTCATATTGTGCTTCAATTTGCAGCAGCCTGTTTTGCCTAGGATATGCACCTGCCTCGTCCCTTATCTGACATAAAAGAAGTCACACCATTTTTTGAAAGATACATAAACACCCTAATATGTCAAGTTAGTATCATCAGGAATAACAATGAATATTATTTCCATCCTAATGTTTTTCTTCCAGATGTACTTAATTCCCTATTATTCTCCCTCTCTCTTTTTTTTTTTTCCTTTTAATTAAAAGACAGACAATCAGATGAGGCAGATTATAAGTGTTTTACCACATGTGTGCTGCATTGCTGCCCATATTCCACTCCGAAACTTCTCCTGAGGCTGAAAGAGAAAGAAGGTTATTGGCAAAGTACTAGAGTCTCTGGAAAGGGGCAAGATGGGGAGGGAATGCTCATACATGCTCTGTATCAAATTACATGCTGGGGTGGGAAGAAGGGGAACATTTTTCACGGACCAAAATGGTGTTGTAAAATAAACTGTGAGAAATTGTTGAGAATATAGTTAAAAAATATGAATTTGGTTTCTACTGGGGGTACACAGCAGCCTCAGGCAAATCACTTTTCTTTGCATCCTGTCTGTAAAATGGATATTAATATCTCCTTCCTTCTGCATCTTCTCTCAGCTATTCCTGTGCAAATTCCTTGTAGCCAAGACTTTTATCTCTCTTCACACACTTGTGTATAGAATTTAGCATAAACAGGCCATAATATTGATTTGTGCCTTCTGGTTTCATTGTGATACAAATATTTTAAAATTAGCTAACTTCTATTTACAGTTCCACCACTGAATTAAAAAGAAATTCCACTACTTCGGTGAATATCTATGTGATTCAACTTACAGATTTAATAAATTATTAGAATAATATTTAAAAATAATTCTGATATAATGATGGTTAACTAAGATGTACAGAGTACTTATCTAGCAGCATATCTAAAACAAGTTGAGGAAAACATAAAGAAAATTAGCATTATATTTGGAAATTTGATGCCTTCAGGATGGTTTCAATGTTCATTGACACACCTGCTTTTGCCAATGACTGCAAAGGGAGGGCAAGCTCATGAATGACATTTCACTCATTCCTCTTGCTATTCAATTAGATGTGGCTGATATGATAAGTGGTGTTCAGCGAGAACATAAGGGACCA
>NW_009954407.1:2669914-2676582 GCF_000747805.2 Chaetura pelagica
CAGGAATGGCTTTCAACAGCATTAATCAATAATGCAATAGCACAGTGGTTGATAATGAAAAGGCAGCAGTTACTAATGGTGAGCACTGTGCTCTCTGAGACACTGCTCTTTTCTCATGAGAGGTATTGCAGAGTGACCGTAAGCCTCCTACACCATAGCTAGGAGAGCTTGCACTCCAATACAAGGACATTTCTCCAGTCCTTTTATAATTTTCCTCCCAACTACTAGAGCACTACAGAGCTGCAAAACTAACTTGCACTTTCAGCCATTAGATGTACACATCCAAATAACCCAGTAATTTCAGGGCATGAGTTTACCTGTACCACTCATCACTCCAGAGAGGCAACTGGGCCTTGGACACGTGATCATGTAGATCCAAGGAGAAAAAATTCTGAGAGATTGAAAGGAAAAAGCAACAACTTGTGAGTACAATGCAACTTCTTCCTGTGAAGTAGAGCCGTCTCAATCAAAAAGTTTCACCCCTGGGGATACCTCTTCAAAAACAGAACACATCTTGTTATGACCCAAAGCCCTATTCTTTTTGTTTACAAAGGTATTCCCCAATTTAGACTGACAGTGCAAATAAGTCAACAGAAAGACTTTCTTCTGATGCCAATCATGCTTACCCCTAATAATCTCTGTAATCAGGATCCCTCTTCCTCTCCAGACACCCTTGTGCTGGCCAGATTCCAGAGTACCACATATACTGTTACCTTTTTGGCACTGAAGGCCTTAACACTGAGGCCAGTATTGGTGCCAGTTGCCTTTCTGAGTGAATCATGAGCTACCACATCTGGGACAAGCAAGCTCATTTAAGTTATGTGTTCTCCCCATAAGTTGACTGACTCCAGTATCTGAACACTAAGAGCTAAAAAGACTCATCAAAAGGTTGGACTGGATGATCTTACAGGTCTTTTCCAACCTGAAGGATCCTATGGTTCTAGGATCACTAGAAGGAATCTCAAATGCCAGCAGAAACACTAACCAGAGGATGTGAAGAGAGTACCTGAAAGCACCACAGGAAAGAGCTAGCACATGCTCTGGTGGTGAACAAGGATGCCAATTGCAAGGACCATGGAGATTCTGGGGGCTGTACAAGAAAATATCCACTTGGAGCAGTAGCTTGCAAAATCCTGGGCTAGAAAGAATGAAAAAACAGACAGTCCTCTGCAAGGCTCTGAAGAAAGTACAGCATCTGCCATCCTAATGCACCACCTCTCATCATTGCTGTTGGTGCAATTCTGTTTGCTTGTGCTTCAAGTTTTCCCTTTGACAACACAGCCTACTGATAAAATACAGCCTCTTCCTGGCTCTTTGGTTTTATGCCTTTTATTAGACAAAACATAGTTCTGTGCCAGTTAAAGGAAAGGCAAGATTCTTCTATTTATCCTCCCCTGCTGTTGATAATTTTCATTCACATGTTTCTAACAAGAAAGAATTTGGCACCTCTTGTAGGCAGTACCAAATCCACAGTATATTCTTTCTCCAGTTCCATAATTGGTTTAAAGGTCCTGGAGCCAAAAGGCTGCTGTGTGGTACAATGAATAACCTACTTCACAAAATAATGATGCCACATAAATTACAAAGCAGATTATATTGATTTTGTAGTGCAATCTACATGATACCTGGCAGCAGGCAGTGTGTAAGTCACCTCTGAACAGAGCCCTTTGACCATGTGCTACTCCCTTTACACAGTGATCATGTGCCACAAGAAAATGAAACAAGAAGCGGAATGGGGTTAAATGGGTATCCCTGCAGAGAGTATTAAGATAAAGGACCTTATATTTAAAACTGGAAGATCTAGTCATCTTAACACAGGCTAAAGATTAGGATCAGTGCTTTTACAGAAAGATGAATCATACTTTGAGAAGCAGAGAATCTATTAGAATGAAAAGCCTGCTTCATGACAGCAGTTTAGCAGATGACTATAAAAAATTATGAACCTGACATGCTAGTAAATGTCAGTTACTTGAAGCTTATTATTCACTTTATGTACAACAGAATTGTCTTAATACTCTGCTTAGAGCAGATAAGAATTCATTTGCTCTGTCTGTAATTCTATAATTGTAGGGACACGACCCATTAGCAATGGCATTTTTCCTACCAATAGTTCACCACATCCCTAAAATTATTACCTAAAATGATAACAGTTCTGAAAATCTACAGCTGTATTCAGTTTCTTCTGGTTAAAAAGAAATAATTAAAAAAAAATGAAAATAGGCAAATTGAAACCAGTTCATTTTCCTGCAGACAGAAACATGCAAAGATTTTTTTTATGTTAACACATTCAGTAGGAGTGTATTTATTAATATTTTTATCATGTTTTACATATTTTAGCAAAAAATTCTGGAAAAAATATACACTTTCTCATATAAAGGAGCTTTTTTGAGTAAAATTAGAGGGTTTTTTAACGTTTCCCATGATAGCAGCAGTTGCAATCATAACAAACAAAATTTAGATCAGGTTTTTCGTTAACAGTGAGTTTCTAAAGATAAATAAACAGCACTTTGGGATTACTTATGCTACAGATTTGATTCTAATGCATTTTAACATCAATTCAGAGTCTACCAAGAATTTTCAGACTGTTAACTTCTTGTATTTTCCAGTTGTTTCATTGCAAACCCCTTTCATTTGTAATATTATACTACACGAAACACATCTCAACTTAGGCTGAAGCTAGTCATGCATGAGGTAATCAAGATCCTTCTATATTTCTGCAGCTACTTTTCTCAGCTACCAGACTAAATCTGTGTCCTTGCATTGCTGATAATGGATCCCTAGAGTCTCTGTTGACTCAGAGGAACAAAACAGAGGTGAAGGGATGTTTCTGTTTTTCCTGAACACATAAACAGAAATTAATCATGTTTAGCCAGCTTTGGTATGTATAAACTAAAGACAAGCTAAAGAGCTAGGCTGTTTTTATGGAATGACATTCTGGGAACAAGATTTAAATCTGAATCACAGAAAGAATGAGAAAGGCTGTTAGAAGGATTAAATGAATTGTGTGGAATTTTGGAGGTACTTAGTTCTCTTCTGGAGATCTGATTCTTCTTCTTCCATCCATTATCCCCACCTCAGGTGCTATTTTCTCCTGAGCAGCAGTCAGCAGATGCAATTCTTGTTTAGCAGACTGACAGATGTTCCAAACTTTGGGGGTTTTGTTACAAGAAATCTCTTAAAGCTCCTGTTTCAACAGGTGATTATATTATTTCTGCTTTCAAGAAAGCCTGAGGAATAGGTTGTGCACCTTTCTCCATTTGATCATATGCCATGGCACAGCAGTATTGATGAGGCCTTTCCTCTCACAAGAACTCCACAAAGCCCATCTGGGTCTATAAAATCTGGCTACTTCTTAATAACCAAGGAAAGCAAAGCCACTAGAAACTAGTGTGTTTTGGGGGACGTAAAACTGATAAGCAATATACAGGGACAGCAGCCACAGACCATTCACTCACCCATTTCACCAGCCCTAGGCTAAATAACAAGTTTAATCACAGTAATTGCTTGCACATACACCCTGCAACTACTGTTACAGCATTTCCTTCCTGCCCTGGCAGACTATAAGGAAGCAGGGAAGTGTGCAGAGACACTCCAGGGCATCATTAGTTGGTTTTATACTCTGTGGAACACATGACAGCAATCACTTGCCACAGCAACTTTAATGTATGGAGAATCAATTGCAGGAATCAATTGCAGAAATCAACTTATTTTAATTACAGGAGTAAATGTAATTAGCAAATAAGGTATATCTAGACAACATAAGAGAAAGAGAAAGCCTTTTTACAAAGGTGATTTGTTTTGGGCATTATGTTAATATTCAGTTATTTAGTGTATACTCATACTGTCATTTAAAGAGCCCTCATGAGCAGCTCTGCTGCAAATGAAGGGAAGAAAGACAAAAGGTTACCTAGCTGCAAGTTTCTGATGCTGAAACCAGTGGCACATTGGCAACTGTGGTCACCAACCATAAAATTGTGTGGCTAATGGAAGTGTGAATCTGTGAAATGTCTGTGTCTGATTTAGTCACTCTAGGCTCACTTTATAGGTATTGGAGTAACACGGACATCTTTAGAAGAAAATGCTTCTCATCCTGAAGTAGAAAATTAATTATTTTTCCCTGCAAAGAAGACCAGGGTGACATGCTCAGATTTAGGGTACTGAATTTCTACATCTAAAGTCATGATTCAAGTGATCTTGACCAGCTACAGAAAACCAATGCTCAAGGCTGCTTATTAATTTAATCTAAACGACACGGGACTGCTGTACTGAAAAAATGTAATAACGAGAGGCTAAGACTTCCCTCTACTGGACAAGTTGCTTAACCACAGCTTTAAGACTCGGTCTTGGTGCTTCTGTCTCTAGCCTAATGCATCGGTTTTCTCAGCATGTGGCACAGCGTCAACAAAAGAACAAATTTAGGCCACAGGTTATAACTTCGTCTATCAAGCCTTGATACTGATGGGAAGAGGGAAGCAATACCTAAGTTAAAAAAAAAAATAATAACAAAACCAAAACCCTACAGCAAAAAAACCCACCAACTCTTAAATTGAGGTGTATTACATAAAAGGAGAATAATAGCAGTGGTGGCTTAAAAGAGAAGGCTGAATCTTGATTAGGACTGTGGGAAGAAGGGCACAGCTGCCTGCATTCAGGAGCAGGCAGAGAGAGCCTGCATATATGAAGTCAGGAATTCTCTTTTCATAGTTCCTTCAAATTGAGAGTGCTGACTCCTGTTAAGCACCTAGTTTGACAAAGCCAGGATACCTGACTTCAGAAGCTCAGACCTAAGCCTTACTGTTTGGGTCTTAGTACTTCTTTATAAAATAAGGAAAACAGTAATATTCTGTTTTTCAGGGACACTGTTAAAATAAACATGTAGATCAGAGATTCTCATGGGATCAGATATTGTTGTAATGTTGCCATGCAAGTATTTAATGATTTTGTCCTACATACTGGTACCCCAATGACCTCATATTCTTGGCCTTTGGAAATGTCTATCTTTTACAGGGAGAAGGACGAGTATGAGGCTCAGGGTGCTAAGCCATCTCACATAAACTGCCATATTACCTAGAAAGTTTGAACCAGGTGATCCTTGAGGTCCCTGGCATTCTACAACTCTGTGAGAAGGAAAATGTCAAAAACACCTACACAAAAAAAGCTTCAGCCTCTTACAGGGAATATAAAATAATTACTTCCAATGCTGGTATAAGCTTTGGTGGCACTTGTTAAGCTTTGTATAAGAGCTTAAGAGGATGGTGATTATGTAATTCTCAGTTTCAAGAGTATTTTCTGCCACCTCTTGTCATGTTTTGGATAAAGACTGAGCCATTAGACGAACTGCTGAGACTACTTTAGTGTAGTTTCCTTCAGAGGTGCCAGGAAATCTCCATCCATTTTTTCTGTCTAATTTGCCTTAGAACACTTTATTTTGCTTTATCTGTGCCTGCAATGGCTACAACAACAAGAGAAAAAAACAGCATAGTAGGAGGGGGATGAAACAACAGCATTCTGCTGTCCAGGTATTGTATTCCCCACAAGAATCAAACCATGGGCTGGACATCAAGTTCCAGTTTGTACTTCTTGTCAATTTGTCCCTTGAGTCTTCACTGAAATAAAAGGAAGCAGGACTAAGTACCAAGCTAATTTTCTCTCTACTGAATGTCAAGAACTTACAGTATTTTTTAAATCCAGAATTTATGTAACATTTCATTTCACAATATGCTGTGACTGGAAATGACCCACTTTATACTTGTGTTTATGTTTTGAAATAGTATTTCCCACACAGTGTTAAATCTTAAAAGGCTGGCATTTGGTGCAATAAATAGCCAATACTGTAGAGTAAGGCAGGGGGAAGAAAATTTATTTTAATGAAGACTGTTGGAGCAGTGGTGCTGAAACAACAACATTGACTTTATGCTTTAAGGTTGGTAGACTGTTACAAGAGCTCATACCTGTGCAAGACTTCAGCTATCACCAACAAACTGCTTTATTATTAAATACCATTAGAGGGGTGCATTCGTGCCTTTGGATACATTGCAACGCCGAGGCTGTCTGTATGCAAAGCACCCTGCAGCACGCTTCTGAAAGCCTCCTGCACGCTAATGGTTATTGTATTACCTCGCACAGGCAAAGATGACTGAAGAATCACAATCAGTTTTTCAGCTTGGTTTAGTTCTGCTGCTGAATGTCTGAACTTAATTTCCCAGAGTTACTACTTCTTGTGTGAAGCAGCAGCCCAGCCCCTCGGGGCTGCCTCTGAGCACACAGGGATTCACACGGGCCTCCCGTCTCACAGGGCCCTGCAGAGACAGAGGAAACACCGTGTGCACAGTGCGGGCTGCGCAGGGAGCACGTACGGCAGAAATAACCGGGGAGCACCCGAGGGAACACCGGGCCTGGAAGGGCGGAACCCGCCCCGCTGCAGCCACGCAGCAACGGGCCCCGCGGCCCTCAGGGCGTTTCCATCTGCCGGTCCGACCTGTGCGCTTCATAGTGAAGGGGGATTCCTGCAAGCATGAAAGCCGAACTGCTGCAGAAGAATCACCCGCTGACTTGACACTGCACACCTTTTAGAAGACTTATCGTTCCGAATTGCGGGCAGCTGCATTTCTCCCTCACGCAGCTGCAGAGCCCTGCCCGGCCCGGGGCGCGGTCTGACCGCCCCCCCC
>NW_009954407.1:2676958-2677274 GCF_000747805.2 Chaetura pelagica
ACCCCGTCCGGCAGAAATAACCGGGGAGCACCCGAGGGAACACCGGGCCTGGAAGGGCGGAACCCGCCCCGCTGCAGCCACGCAGCAACGGGCCCCGCGGCCCTCAGGGCGTTTCCATCTGCCGGTCCGACCTGTGCGCTTCATAGTGAAGGGGGATTCCTGCAAGCATGAAAGCCGAACTGCTGCAGAAGAATCACCCGCTGACTTGACACTGCACACCTTTTAGAAGACTTATCGTTCCGAATTGCGGGCAGCTGCATTTCTCCCTCACGCAGCTGCAGAGCCCTGCCCGGCCCGGGGCGCGGTCTGACCGCCC
>NW_009954407.1:2677493-2686474 GCF_000747805.2 Chaetura pelagica
CAGAGCGCAGTTACAGGAGGCCCGGAGAACTGGGTCCCCTGAAGCCTCAGGGGCTGCAAAGCTGTTCTTGCCTGGTCTGTGGCGAGGGACGAGATTCGCAACCGGCCTGGCCCCTGGAAGGGCTCCTCACGTGTGTAGTTATCAGCTTTATGGAGGTTCCTCAAAAGCTGCAGTGTTCTTGAAGCCCTTCCTAGTTTTTTATACTCCTGCTAACCTATGGGCATTTTCTGTTTTATTCACAAACAGAAAGGTATTAACTTAGAGACATTGGAGATAATATTTCTGTGATTATCAAATGGAGATAGCCAGATCTTCAGACTGAAGGGATGTGGAATGCCAGACTTGGGATCCCCACTGTTTTTAAGGTTGAAGCATTTATAAAACTGATTGTTTCAGATGAGGGTAGTGCAGTTAGCAATGGGAAGAGAGGTGAACTCAGATCTTCAGCCTGCTTTTTAATGTTCATGTTTGTTTGTAACTGTTTGTAGCTGAGTAGAGGGAAGCTAAAACAGACAAACATTATCAAACCTGACTATCAACCATCCTGCTTTTTTAAAAAAACAGGAATGCTGATAGGCTTTTCTGTCTATTCATGAATCTTAGAACTTACATTGTGTATAAATATTTCAGAAAATGTTAACAGTTCTATTTCAGATATCTCTAAACTTTCCCTTAATGCACTATCAGGTACTGTTGCAGTAATTACTTCTGATGGAAGAATGATTGTGGTGAGACTTGTATTTTTTAACATTTTCTTTTCCACCGTAAAGACTTCCTATCATGGCCATAAATAAACCATCATAGAGTATTATCACTTAAATGTTCACCCTTTTACAAACTTATTTTCTTTTTAGGCTTTATGGTCATCATTTAAACACTTCCTGTTTTTGCCTGCTAGATTTGTCCATTTATAAACTTGTGTGTGAAAATGCATTGACTTTTTTTTTTTTTTTTGGTCAAGTGGCCTGTTCTACAGGAATGCACAAGAAAATGCATTTGTTTTACTGCTCAGTAATTTTGGTTTCCATCTGGAATATCCACTTCGTTCAGTATGTTCTTAAACTTTCATCCTAAAAGCGTTTTTCCCATATGATTGTAGAAAAACAACAGCTGATAACTGCTGAAGAGTCTAGGGTTCTGTTTAAAGCCTGAAAAGCTGAGGATTGGCAAGCTATATAGTAGACTATATAATGTTCTGGTTTTACTGCTTCTGTGTTGTTACTTGTTTCTTGTATTCCAACCCCCACCCTGTATTTTATTCTTTGGTGTTTTAAGTTTAACTTAATAGTATGCTTGTTGCATGAAGATTGTATCTTCCTGTCTGTTTGCACTTAGCTTCATATGGCATGTGGAAAGAGACATCAGTACTTTTAGCAGAACTGTACTGGCTTCAGCAAATCTTGGATTCAGTCTGGTGAACTTCATGTTGTGATACAAGATGCTTTCCACCAAAAATATGTGAATGGAGTTGGTATATGTGACTCATTGTTACATGGTTAGATGCTGCAAATGGGTATTCCCGTTGAATGATGGTGTTTTACATGAGTTAAATTTTTTAAATTACTAATGCTAAATTACACAAATCAATTACCATTTTTCCAAATGCATAATGAAGTGGCACAGAAAGTCTTTTTGTGTGTGTTTGTTGGGGTTTTTTGAGTAATTTGGTGGAACCAAGCTAATATTCTTTAGAGAGACACCACTTAAAATCACATGATAAGAACAGTTTCAGCACTGTTGATCACAAGAATCTAACGTTTTTGTTCTTTCATTTAATTACTTCTTTAATTTCTGGAAACTTCCATACAAGGAAGACTTAAATAGTGTAGAAATAGTATAATTAGTTGTCTAGAGGGCCATCACAGGTAAAAGGGAAACTTTTATTACTTTTCATGCTAAAGATTGCTGTAGTTTTTAGCATAAACACACAGGAATAAATATAGATACATTTTAAAAATTGATTATTGCTTGTGAAGTTCGATTCTCCAGTTGTTTGTGTGTAAACCAAACAGTAAATCCTAAATTAAGCATCTCTTCTCTAGTACCTTAGTATTGCCTCCTTGTTTTAAGTTGCCCTTGAGAACAAAGATGATAAATTTAGAACATAACTGGAGTGCTTTATTTTTTGTGTGTGTTGTTTTCTGTTGTTTGTGGTGTTTTTTTTAGGGAACCCTCAAAGGTTTCGATCAGACCATTAATCTGATTTTGGATGAAAGCCATGAACGAGTGTTCAGTTCTTCACAAGGAGTTGAGCAAGTAGTGCTGGGATTATACATTGTAAGAGGTGATAATGTGTAAGTACAGCATATTTTTGCTAAAACCAATTAATAAAAATTTGTGTGAATAAATATGTATACATACATGATGTATCTGTATACATCTTAATAGCCTCAGACATCTTACATCTTTGTATCTCTGGATAGCACTGATGGTACTACCAAAGCTGAGGCATATTAAATAGCAAATATGTGTGCTTCTGTTACAGAAGGGATTGCATTGTAATATAAAGGTATTGTCTGGATTTACTGAGCTGTAAATTAACCATCTCATGTACTAATAGTAATCCAGGACAGTTCAGTATAAAGCTCAGCATTTTCCCTTCTTGAGTCTAGCCATTGTGTAGATGTTCTTGATTTGTCTGTGAAAGGCAGGATCCACTGATGGAGGAAAAGACAGAAGAATGAACAAAAGATGAGATAGAACTTGAGTGCAAAAAATCAGCAATCTGGTATACAAATTTTACTCTTAACAGAATTTTTATAGATCAGATGTTTACAGAGGCCACTTTATAAATCTGGAAGATGCATGAACGTTCTGAAGGTTCTGACTTGACAGCATAACAGCTGTCAAAGCCAGTGTAGTGACAGGTCAGAGTTGTTATTTGATGTAAATGCCATGGCATGACAGTAAAAGCTCATTTAATGCAGAAAAAAGTAGCTGGTGTGCCAAACACATAGGCATGTTACGAGAGAAATGGAAAGCATGCCTGGTAAGTGGGCTTGCTAGGAAGATTGCTTTTGAAGCAGCATTCTGAAACTGATGGTAACAAATTGGCTTTTTTTTTTTTAATCACAACCAGAAAAAGAACATGTCACAGTGACCAAGGTGTGAGCCTAAGTAGGAATTTTCTTCTTTTAATTCTCATGGGTATTTTTGTACAAAGAAATATCAAGACTTAGACTTATGTTGAGGTGTGTTTATCTAGCATTGAGAAAGTGGATAATTTTGGAAGGTTTTTATCACTTTTAAGCTTTCAAGCAAAAATATATAAATCGATGAATGTACAAAGGCAAGGCTAAGCCTGCTACTCTATAAGTAACGTCATTCAAATCGTACAAATGCGTGTAAAAAGCCAAACAATTGTTTACTGCTTCACTTTCTCATCATATCAGGCTGCCACGTTAATCAAGTGTACTCAAAACATACTTTCGTAACAAGTATTTTATTTTTTTTGTAACCCCAACAAACTTGGAAACGTTTGTTAGAAGGAATAATTCTGTATTCATTAACTGACACTAGGCTATGTTGAAGAAAATTGTCTTGCTTATCTGACGTTGTATGTGCTTACAGGTTGCTGCAGTTAGACATTACTCTTGAAAAGCTAATCTCTAAAAGGTTACCAGTTCCTGCTTCAGAGGCTGGCCTACAGCCTAAAACAGACCAGTAGTATTTGTTTCTTATGACCTGTATCTTTAAAAAGATACAAAAAAAACCACCCTTCCTTGAGACTGTGCTTACAGCCATCAAAGTCTTAAGTTCACAGATGGAGCTTTACAATTAAAAAAGAGAAAGGGGGGGGGTGTGTGGAGACAGACGGTGTCTTTAATAGCAAGTTAATTTTGTGGCTTTTCAGATGTGCACCACAGTTTCAACAAATGATGACATGTTTTTTATTGCAGTGCTGTCATTGGTGAAATTGATGAAGAGACAGATTCAGCTCTTGACTTGGGAAATATTCGAGCAGAGCCTTTAAACTCAGTTGTGCATTGAAAAGAAGAAAACTGGACTTTGTAAATCTTTGGTTGTACAGACCTATTTAACAACATGGATGATTTTTACGAATTGTGTTTAATTTCTTTAGTCACCAGTTTTTTTTTATTACGAATATGTTGTAGTTTTGCATGTAAATTAAAAGTTTCTACATTTTACTGAAGATGCTTTCATTGAATTTCCTTTGGGGTTTTATGCTGCATAATTTAACTGTAAAATACATACTGAGAAATGGAAGCAGTATCAGTGGTAGTCCTGGTTTTTGTATATATCTCATTCTTAAAATAAGATCTCATTTCTAAAGGTAAACCAAGGCTTTTTGTATTAACTCAGGATTATTTGGAGGTAGATTTTGTAACAGTGAATTTAACCATTTCTAACTGTAGTTCTGGCTGTAAGCAGAAAATTATGGATTTTGTTTCTTTTTTTTTTTTAATGTAGTGTAGAAAACAAGAATGTTAAAGCCTTTTATGTTTGAATTAATGAGTGATGCATTGTGATAAAGGGTTTTGTTGTTTCTGAAACTTGTTCTCTAGTGCCAGAGACTAAACTACAGGTGCTGGAGTTCTTGGTGCCTTTAATGCTTGCAGACAAATTTGAGTAAGAAAGACTTTTGAGAAGGAACACAGAACCTAAACCAAATATACGTATTTATTTGTAGCTCATTAAATTCCAGACCAACACTTTCTGTATCTTCTCTCAGCAACTGTCGTGTTGCTCAAACTTTGGGTAAAATCTATAGAAACAGAGTTGTGTATTTGTTCATGTGTAACTGTTGTCTTGCAGAAGTATAGTTTAGAAGATGCAGGAGTACTTTAGATAAAGAAATTACTTCTTTGGAATGAAATGTGCCTTCATACTGCATATAAGAATCATGTGTAACTTTAACAGACCTCTTCCACATCAGCAACAACCAAGTTAAGTGGGACAAGCTGTGTGCAGTGTATTGTGGTATTAGGCCAAGTCCTGTTCACTACCCAGCAGAAACACTGGTATGGTGGCAGCCAGAGGAAGTTGCTACTATTTAACAGAGTTGTTTTCCTTGTCTTGTATTGTGCCAACAGGTCCAGTATTTTTTTTTCCTCCATATATAAACGTGCAGTCAAAAATAGTTCTTTTAATGTTAATTTTTATATGTTGAGTTTAATATATTTGGTGTTTTTAATTGCAAGTTCAGTTTGGAAACCAAATATATTGAACTGAAGATACTTGTTCTCTGTGAAATATAGCTCTCAATTCTTGTAGCTTCTAGTTGTTTTTCCAAGATTGTTTTTGGTGGAGCATGTGAAGTCCAGCAAAATTATTTCTCCTTTATCCACCTTGTGACCCAGTAAAGTCTTGTTTTCTGGTTAAACTTCCACAGGGAAATGTCTGCTGAACAGACAGAGAATCAGGCAAATCAGGGTTTTTCTGTGATTACTGAAAGTTGATAAAGTCTGGCTATAATTCATGATGTTAAAAGATTTGACCAGTTTCATTAGACAGTCAACAGAATCACATATAATGAAAAACTTTTGCTGTGGAAACACAGATACTGGCACAAGAGAAAAGCAGGTATGGAGAGTGAACTCTCTTGCAAAAGGGCAAATAAAGTAGATTATGTAAAGTAACAACTCCAGGGCTCAGCAGAATAAAAATGCAGAGGCCAAGAGGGTAGAATTAGGGTGAGCTGATTTTAAATGCACTACTTAACCTTGGATGTATTAGAGTTACTGTTGCACTACATAGGCTGAATACTTGTAAATCACTGGATGGACTAAGGAAATCTGTTGCTTGGTAGATGAGGAATTATGTTTGTAGGTGAGTTATGGAGGGTTAGTGCATGTGGAGACCATCTGCCTCAAGAACATTGTTAGCAGTGGAACTCCCTGGCTCTGTGCTTGGTTGAGGACTTAAAATACGATGAGCTGCTGATGCTAGTTGAAACTATTTTCTCTGTCCTTGGAGTAATGATTGCAGATGGAAAGCTGTGGAACTGAGGTGGTGAAACTGATGAGTAAATTCCTGGGAGTGAGTGGATGAGAGTTCAGAGTAGGTCAGGAATTTATGAAGCTGGAAAAACATGATCTGGAAATTAATAGTTCCACACAGGTTTTTAAAACACAGATTGCAAACCCTGTCTTTGTTCCCTTCAGGTGAGTGACCTCAGCTCTGGCATGCACTCCTGGACCTGTGAAATTGTGTGCAGGGTGGAGGGGATAACAGCTTCAAGAGGTTAAAATGTGTCTCCACTCACAGGCTGAGCTAAGCCCTGGGCATCCTCCAAGGGATTCAGAAATAAAAGTTTAAACCTCATTTCAGAAAAGGATCATAACAGAGCCTGGCTGCACATAGTGCAAATGGGTTGATACGTAGTGCATTGTCAAACTGATTATTCTGCAATGATTTAGGCAAAGGATGACCAGCTCAGGTCTGATCAGGATTGTGGGCACCCACTCAGCCCTGCCAAGATGAATCTTGCTCACAAGCAAAGTTCTGCCTAAAAACTGGCAGCTGTGGAGTTTGCTTACCTTCTCATTTAGGCAGCAACACTGTAAAGCTTTTCAAAGTTGTGATTTTTTGCTTGCACTCAAATTATGTTTCAGTTTCTGCAACAAATTTATGCTCCTATTTTATGCCATTGGTTTTGGTCTAGGTTTGACCAAAGAGCTTTCTGGATGCACTGGTGAAGGGATCAAAGCCAGGACACCCAGTCATAAGGGGTTTTTTGAAAATGAAGCTGGGACCCTATATGCTTTTAAAAATTTTAAGATGAAATTATAGCTTTGTGAACTTACAGGAGCTCTAGTCTATACTAGATAGCTATGTCCCTCTAAGTATATGGTGGAGACAAAGCACTCAGGAAAGCAGTATTTGATGCAGGAAGTTGAATTATAGCCAGTCTGAAACAGTATTTTAATGGAACCAAACCTGTTGTGCAGTCCCCATAAAATAGATTACCAATGAAAGTCAACATGGTTTTACCAAGGGAAAGTCATGTTTGACCAACCTTATAGCCCTTTATGTGGAAGTAACTAGGTGGGTAGATGATGGTAGGGCAGTAGATGTGGTTTATCTTGATTTCAGTAAAGCATCTGACACTGTCTCCCACAGCATCCTCATAGATAAACTGAGGAAGTGTGCTCTTGATGATCAGGTGGTGAGGTGGATCATGAACTGGCTGGAAGGAAGAAGTCAGAGAGTTGTGGTCAATGGGACAAAATCTAGTTGGAGCTCTGTGACTAGTGGAGTCCCTCAGGGGTAGGTACTGGGACCGGTACTATTCAATATTTTCATCAACGACCTGGATGAGGGAACAGAGTTTGCTGATGACACTAAACTGGGAGGTGTGGCTGACACACCAGAAGGCTGTGCTGCCATTCAGAGAGACCTGGATGGGCTGGAGAGTTGGGTGGGGAAAAACTTGAAATTCAACAAGGGCAAGTGTAGAGTTTTGCATCTGGGGTAGACCACCCCCCTGTACCAGTACAGGTTGGGGGCTGACCTGCTGGAGTGCAGTGTAGGAGAAAGGACTTGGGGGTCCTGGTGGACAGGAGGATGACCATGAGCAAGCAATGTGCCCTTGTGGCCAAGAAGGCCAATGGTATCCTGGAGTGCATTAGAAAGGGTGTTGTTAGTAGGTCAAGAGAGGTTCTCCTCCCCCTCTATTCTGCCTTGCTGAGGCCACATCTGGAGTATTGTGTCCAGTTCTGGGCCCCTCAGTTCAAGAAGGACAGGTTGAAAGATGACTGCTTGAAAGAGTCCAGCACAGAGCCACAAAGATGATGAAGGGAGTGGAACATCTCCCTTATGAGGAAAAGCTGAGGGAGCTGGGTCTCTTTAGCTTGCAGAAGAAGAGACTGAGGGGTGACCTCATCAATGTTTACAAATACGTTAAGGGCGAGTGTCAGAAGGACAGAACCAGGCTCTTCTCAGTGATGTCCAGTGATAGGACCATGGGCAGTGGGTGCAAGCTAGACCACAGGAGGTTCCATGTAAACATAAGCAAAACCTTTTTTACTGTGAGAGTGACAGAGCACTGGAACAGGCTGCCCAGAGAGGTTGTGGAGCCTCCTTCGCTGGACACATTCAAAACCCGCCTGGACAACTTCATGTGTGACGTGCTCTAGGTGATCCTGCTCTGGCAGGGAGGTTGGACTGGATGATCTTTTGAGGTCCCTTCCAACACCTAAGATTCTGTAATTCTGTAAATATCATTATTTAGTTTCAGGAAGTCAATCAAAGTAGGAAAAATAAATGGGACTGAAACCAGAAAATGGACATAAAGGGATGGCCTTGTGTTAGCCATTTTCAAAACTAGAGAATATTAGTCCCCAGAGGAGTTTGAGTGTAGGATGGCAGTGAAGGCTGTGTCTGGACTCTAGGTGAACCCACACTGCAGCTTGTGTAGCAGAAGTTTGGAAAGTAGTAGAGGTAAAATGTACAGGAAAATAAGTAGAGCTCAGTTTTTGAGAGGAAAAATAATCTCAGCTGTAAAGGAGGTATGAAAGAGAACTGGAATGGAAAAAGAGCACCACAGATCATTATTCTGTTGAGCAGTGGTATGCCAATTAGAGCATGCCAGCTGGCTGGGGTGAAGGTTCTTGCTCCTTCCCACTAATCCTACAGATGTAGCAAAGCAAATATCTCCTAGGAGATAAGAGTAATATTGTATGCAAAAAGCCTTTGCTTTATTCTTGCTGAAGGGAAAGTACCCAAAAAAAAAAAAAGAAAGAAAAAAAAAAAAAAAAGAGTAACTCCCTCCTCAGGCTTGAAGGCAGTATCAGTGAGTTCTGACCACTGTGACTATATGACTGTCAGCTGGTTCTTCAGGGTACATGAAGAACCTGCAGAGATAGGAAAAAAAGAGTCATAGTCCATAGTGTTCTTGAAATTGTCTCTTCCTGCAAAGAACCTAGATTAAACATCTGATAAACAAGTGATGTTCAGTAAATCCAATGTGTCCTTGCAGATTAATAAACCTATTTTACAAAAATGAGGAGGGTAGGGAA
>NW_009954407.1:2687368-2700608 GCF_000747805.2 Chaetura pelagica
TGGAAGTAATAGTCATATTCCATCAAGTTTCCTGCATTGTCCTAGGTTGGTCACTTCCTCCTTTTGTTTGTTTAATAGAGATCTCTGAGTGAAAGGACAAGTCTTGACTATTACTGGAAAAGGATGCCTCCAGTGAAACAACTGAGCTGGCTTCTAGAAAGATAAATTTATTTGGCCTGCATGAAGCAACACAGAAGCCCTCTTCTGTGGTCCAAGGGCAACTCCCCTGATTGCAATCCATGTGATGTGTCTCCATGTCCACTTAACATATTTACCATGTAGGTTCATCAAATATGTGGCCACCAGGCACATTACTGGATTGAAAGAACATGGATTTTATTTTGAGGACTTACTCTGACAGTGGAGAATTTCTAGTATGATTCAACCTTCACTATCAACTATAGTCCTTAGTCCCTAGGGTTAATGTTTATCCTTCAGTCCATTTTATAAATTAAGCAACTGAGACATTTAACACACACTGCTAGAGCTTAAGGTAAAACATGAGTGGTTTGTATGGCAGTTTTATCTCATGGCCATAACCAAACTACTTGCACAACAAATGTACCAGACCCGTATGCTTCAGTAGGTGCAGCATCTGCAGTAATGTAATTCTGCCGTTTAGCCTCTGCTGCATGAAGCTGCACTAAGGAGCTTTTTAAAGTTTGTTTTTGTTGGGTTTTTTAATTGGAAGAGAGCTCCTCAGTCACAATCAAGATCAAGAGAAGCTGTATCAGATCAATCAGTCTCAACTTCCTTGTTTTTCAGATAAGGCATACTTCATGTAGCAGGTGTTCACAGTCAAAAACCCACCAAACCCAAATGTGCCAGAAGGTGGTTATCTGTACAGACCAGGCCTCGAGGTGAGGGAGGGAAAACATCCCAGGCTTAGGTTAAAAACATACGACAGAAGACTGTAAAGACCCAGGCATTTTTTCTGGAAATACTGTTCCTGATAGACCCTTCCAGTGTGTTATATTCTACACCAGGATCCTTTTTAGGGGCCTTTTTTTACAGTAAACTTTATGGTAATGGCAGAAATGTTGACATTTATTGCAGCAGCATTTTCCTTGAAGGAAATAAAAGCTTCACTGAGAGCTGAAAACAAAAGTAGCATTCAGACTTTTGCCAAGAACTACTTGCTAGCACTAAAGGCCTGACCTTATCTAAGCAGTAATATCTTCCTTCCTGGAGCCTTGCAGCACGTTCCAAGAACTCTGGAACTTGTGTTGAACAACATGCTGCTGCCACTTAGCCTTAGATCAGTAATGATGCTACTGAATGCCAACAAATTTCACTCCATGTGGAATGCTACTTGCAGTTTTAGATAAAAGGCGTTTGTTACTGAAGGGAACACAAGGGCGTGTGTTAGTCCCACCATCTTTGTTTTGTTTATCTTATCTAGATTTATCTTCTCTTTGATTCAGTGTCAGTTTTTGCAGCAGTGATTATTACAGTGTTCTGCACAGAAACTGGAGTGGAACTTATACAGGTGGAGAAATCAAGGAAGCTGGATTTGAAGTAGTGAGATCCAAAAAAATATAAATAAACAAGATAGAAACCTGTTGAATGTGGACAAAGTTAGGTTTTACAGCAGTGCTCTTTATAACAAAGTTGTCTTTAACACATACAATTATTGTGCACATCATTCATTTTATGAGAAATACTGAGAAACTGTGAGAAAACGTTCTCTACTCAGAAATATTTTAAGGTGCTAGAATTTAACGGAGGCTTCCTATCCTAAAATATTGAGGTTTAATTATGGGTCTTGCTTTGGATTTTAGTTCTTAATTCTTTGGGAGTTCTCACTTGTAATTTTAGACTCCAACTCTGCTTATGATGCAGATGGATAATTGCATGCAGATGAATGTTGTGATGTTTCTGCAAACTGTCTGCCCAGACAGAGCTGCTGATGGTATATGGCAAGAATCTGGAGCATTTTGCACCAATGGGACATGCAAGTGATGTAGTCTCCTCAGATACAGGGGACAGATTGCTGTAACACTATTCAAGGCAACATGCATATGAAAGACCAGGAGCCAAACACGCAGCAGTAAAACCCTAGCTTGTTACAACCATTTAGAACTCAGTTTATAGCATTTCCAACAAATAACACCAATTTTTGCCAACTGCCACCTAGTACCTCTGTATCTCTACTATTGTATCTATACATATGGGATTTACAGGAGTGCTGTTTTCCAGTGAGTTGCAATGCTGAACAGCAGCCAAGGCAGGAAGTGATTATGGCTTAGGAGCTTATGCTGATTGACAACGTGTGATGCTGCAGAGGAAATATCACACAATAGAACCTCGGTTAGTTTGGAAATAGATTTAAAAAACAGGGCACATTAACATGTACACAGTCAATAGGACTGGGGCCCACCTTTCTCCTAACAATCAGATCATTAGCAGTAGGAGTGTGCAGGATGATTTCCATGATTACTGGAAGCGTAAAATGCATGAAAGTGTGTGCTCAGCGATGCTGCGGAAACAGCCTTCTTGCTTTTTGCCGTTTCTTCTACTGCTTGTCCTAACTCATCCTGGATACAAGAGTCAGGCGTAAGTGCAGCTTAAATCTAGGAAGTGCAAATGCTCAAAGTCCTTGAAAAAGTGGGCTTAAGATTCTTTTGTGTAACTATCATGGGCTAGCGGCTTGCTCTCTGGAGTTGCACACTGCTTCCCTGAGGAGTCGTCAGCTCACATTCATTGGTCAGGTTCCAAGTGGAAACAGTCTCTGATGAGAAATGGAACAGAATCCAAATATTTGGTAGTTATGATTGTTATGTGGGTGAATGAGTTTTTATCTAGAGACTAGTTTAGCTTCTTGCATCGTTTATAACATCCATCAACTAATTTTTAGTTTTATGCTTCTGATTTCACCATTTTTCTTAAGTCCAACCACTGCACAAAGCAGTAAAGGCAACCATCAATCTGGGATTCATACAATTTTATTTCTGGATAAGACATGTATAAGCATCCCAAGTGCCATGTCCTCTCCAAGATAATCAAGAGTGTCCCCACAGTGACACTAGAGATGGACTTTCAAGAGAAGGAACAGACTTGACTTCCCTTTCATTCCTCACCTCCTGTCCCATTGTGATTGATGCCAACACTCAGCTTCCATGCTGCTGCTCCACCAGCCATGAACTTTCTCCTCTCAATGACAACTCCAGCACCGAGCAGGTTAGGAACAAACTTGAAAACAGGTCATACCAGAGTTCGTCCCAACGACAACACAAAGCGAAGGCCCAGACATCCTGCATCTTTCTCGGTGGAGTCCCTAGAAAGTACCAAAAGCTGAACTTCTCTTTGACCAAGCTCTCTGGTGCAGGCCAGAGAAAATTCTTAACATCTTTTCTACAAATTGATCAGCTTCCCACAGGATCAAAACCTGTAGGATTTGCTGATTTTTCATGGCTACTAGACACTCACCTATCACCTTCAGCTCAGACCACAAGGATTGCCCTGAAACACAGAAGTCTGGAAACTGATAATCACATATACCTCATCTCTAGTCCACCATCTTGACACAACTGTGTTTCAAGCCCTCCCAGAGGAAAAGGACACAGATGCATGCTGACCAATTGCCTGGCCTCCAGGAGCAGAGCTGAAGTGAGCAGAGGAGAGCCCTGGACAGTTACATGGGCAGGGAAGGGGGTGAAGAGCAAAGTAAAGGAGGGTAAAAATAAAACAAAGACATGCTAGATAACAAAGTTTATTAAATATCAAGTTCAAACAGTATCTGGAATTAAATACAGTCCATTAGCTTCACAAAAATGTATTAAGAAAAAAGGAACACTGTCACAGCAGCATTCATTGCTTTCCTCACTGCCTGTTAACTCAAGTCCTTGAATTGCTGGGAAAAAGCCCCAATTTTTCCAGCCTCCATTTGTCTTAGTACAATCATTCTTACTTTTCTAGAATTGGGATTTTGTTCTATAATCTTCTGATCTCTAGGGACTGTTGCAGACACTAAATTACAATGACAGATCTTCAGTAACAACAGGCAACTCACTGAAATAAGTAAAAATGCTTGTTTTATTAACAAAAATGGAATGCTTTTGGTAAAATACGGAACTTGAGGACAGGAAAATAATGCAACTACCTTAATACGACAGTTCTGTCAAGCTCAACAATCAAGATTAGTCAGTCTGCTAGTCTGAAAAAATAGATATGGCTCATATTTGCAGTGCAAAATAAAACAACTGTGAACTGTGCAGTATGTAAACAAAATGATTGCCAGAGCCCTTCCCTAACATTTTGTTCAAATCTTATGATTTTGGTACACAGCATCACGGTACTCCTGCACTGCCTTGTGAAGGGGATCCAGATCAGCATTGACATTTTTTGAAGATCCATCAGTAGATACCATGGGAGAAGCTCCAGGAGATGCAGTTTCAAGATCAGCAGTGGCTAGGGAGAAAAGAGACAACATTCTTGATGTTACTTTTACAGTAGAGAGGGGCAAATAGGTCACTGTAAAAATACTATGGGTAACTGGAGAGACTGAAATCCAGAAAGAGATTTTAAAACTTCCAAGAGAACATAACAGTGAAAGGGCTAGGCACAAAGAAAGAAACATTTTTTCCACATTTGCTTCTTAGTCAATGGTATTCCTAAAGCTAGTGAATTATTTCAGATTAAAAGCATACAGGAACAGAAGGGAACTGTCTCAGGGGCTACCTGTTCTGAAATAGCACCAGTCACTGCAAAGTGGTGACTCAGAAGGAACAATTCTCAAATAGGTGTTCTTTGGCCACCGGGCCATATTTTATGCCATGTAGTACAAGCATTCAACTCCTCTTATATTTGCCTTAAACAATGTGGAATGATCTTTGCCTAAAGAAAGGCTGTCTTTTGTCACAGATTATACTCTTGCTTATTCCAAAGTGGATAAGAGCAGCAAAAAACAAGAACTAACAGCAGAGAATGTGCTTGTTATAGTTTAGTGCTGAATGCAATCAATGTACATGGAAGTAGTGATGGCCGAGGTCTGTAAAAAACCATCTCAGTGGTTCTTTTATGTTTGTGATTGTGGACTAACTCTAGTGAAAGATGACTTCAGCTTAAGCCAAGTGTGTCTGTCTGGAGGAAATGGCTTCGTTTTCTTTGTGCTTGATTTTTTCCAGGCAACTGTGTAACATTTTACACAGTATTTTGGCAAGCAGGGAGTTTTTGCAGTCAAGTCTAAACTGGAAAACTAGCAGAAAAAAACACCCATGCTTAGCACAGAAACTAGACAGCTTTCAGGCCATTATTTTCAAGAGTTAGGAGCAGTCACCTTTTGCCTTAGAAGTACTTCCAACAGAATGACACATTACCTTCTTCAAGTATTTTAGAGATGTTTTCATCCAGTTTCCGCTGCATCTAGAATAATGCAGAAGATACACAATTAACATTTTGGTAATACTGCACTTCTAAAACATTCTTAAAATCCACACATAATGTGATAAAATCTAAAAAAAATCATCCCAAGTGGAGACACCTTGGTTTGGGGTTGGATTTTTAATGAAGGGAAACTCTTGGTCAGTCAGGCTGAGGCATTCTTACTGCTGAGCAACACTGACTGTAGCCCCAAACAATCTGCAACTCACCAGCCGGATTATAAGGAGGCATTTAAAAATAAATAGGAGAAAGCACAGTGGAGGCACTGCAATGAAGGTGTGGCTAAAGTCTGATCATCAAAGGCATGAGAATAATGTCAGCTAAATGCTCAGATATACACAAATGCCATCCATAGGGACAAATTCCCTTGAGGCTGGTTTCTGTACTTCCTAAAAGAAGAGATGCAACAGCAGCTGCTGCAGGACTGACACACACCATTGTCCAGACAAAAGAATGAGCCAATGTTCTTAATTTCTCCACCTTAAGATAGAGAATTGAAAAAGATCCTACAGATTATGCCAAGATTTTTATTTATTGTTATTGCAAATGCCATGACACGCTTAAATAAAAATAAAAACAGACGCAGCTTTTTCTTGTGACCTTCGTACTTGGGAAAGACAGCAGCAACCACAGCTTCTGTACAGCAAATGTGGGTTTTACTGGGTAACCACGATCAGCTTGGATCATAGGAAAAGAGCACTTACTCCTCTCTTTCCTAGGAGGTGGTTACTTCTACTACCAATTAAGATATTATCGCTTATGATTCTGACTTCGAAGTCCCCATAAGAAAAATCAGATCTTCTGAAGTCACAGTCTAAGCACTTTATGCTGTTGCTTACACATGACTCCCCACATTTTTTTTTGTCAAGTCAGTAACTCATCAAAGTGAACTTGAAAACAGGCACCATTCAGCTTCCAGGCCTACAATGGCCACAAAGATGCTGAAGGGCTTGGACTACATGAGCTACATGGAGAGGCTGAGAGAGCTGCAATGGTTTCTCTAGTGGAGTAGACAAAGCTCAGGGGCACCTTATCTAGGTATATAAATACCTGGTGGGGGGAGTAAAGAAGATGGAGCCAGACTCTTCTCAGTGGTGCCAAGAAAAAGAACAAGAGGAATGGGCACAAATCAAGATTAGAGGAAATTTCACTTTAACATAAGGATTTGTTCATATTCTTTCCTTTTAAAGTTATAAATGTGGTCAAACACTGGAAGAAGTTGCCCAGAAAATGCTGTGGAGTGTCCACCTTGGAGACGTACAAAACCTGACTGGATATAACCCTCAGCAACCTGCTACAGTTGACTGTACTTTCAGCAGGGGTGGAGTGTGACTAGATCACCTTCAAAGGCCTTGTCCACCCTCACCCATTCTTCATTTCTTTTGCTTTAGTACTGAAGTCCTGGGGAATTAAGCATTTCTAGCAACATGCCGACAAAGAGCTGAAACATGTACCATATACTGAGCAGGCCATGGAGAGCAAGAGCCTCAGGAAGAGAATCACTCTGCATGCCCTCAGGAGCACGCAGTAACTCCATGGGCCAAAGAAGTGGGGACATAAACCAGCAAAACAGAGGGAAGGGCCCTCACTCCAGGACTAAAGGCACAGCTGCAAGCACATTCACCAGCTCCTCCAGAAGAACCACTCAGTGGTACCTTGTTGGAATACTCTGTGCCTTCACAGGTAGTAGAGGGGAGCATGGAGCTGAAAGAACAATGGAAAAGGAACCCCCAGATGCCCAAACCTCTAATAGTTTTCAAGTAGGTACAAACAGCAGTAAAATCCTGGGGAGAAAAGACCCCTAGCATGTGAAATAGGATGCAGGTAACAGAAAAAAAGCAGGAAAACTAATGCCTAGACCAAAGGGTGACCCCAAAACAGCAGCAATCCTAAGCAAAACAGTAGCAGTTGTGTTAGAAGAAATTACTTTCAGAAAAGGATCCCCCAGATTCCCAAATGTCTTTATGATTCTCATCCATGCCTGAGGAAAGAGAAAAGGTAGAAACAAGAACACACTGATTTCTGAAAGGGGAATGAAGAGCCAGGGAAAATACACCTTTGAGGACTATAACTGGCCTCCACTGTTCTCTTCCCCCCACTCCCCTGGAAAAGACAACACAACTAGCTATCCCAAACCTCCTGAGAAGGTACTTCTCAGCTCACTGCACAACTCTTCATACTGGGTTTCTCTGCAGCAGTCACCTTCAAATTCATTTTCAGAAAGCAGTGTTGACTTACTGCTTACCCAAACAGGTTGCTTGAGCACAGAGTAAGTTGGATGGTGTAAGACTCCATGAGGTGATACTCTAGGAACTCAACTTCAGGACACTACTGGCAAGTGGGTAACAAAACTGGCAAGGAGGGGTAAACCAGCCTACTTCTATAGTTTAAATAAGTTCCATTATAACAGCTGAAATCCATAGACTGTCATCTTACAGATTCTTAACTACCACAGAAGGCACAACATTACAAATACATAAAGAATAAAGCAGCCATTCTTTCACTTGGACACACTAACCATTAAAAAATATTGGCACTATGAGAAAAATGTAAATGCATCAGTAAGTTTTAATCAAAACCTATACAGCATAAGTAGACACAATATTTCCAGTATAAAATACCATCCAACATTAAACAATACTGGCTACAAACCTTGTCATGTATCTGGCTGCAGAAACAAAAAAAGAAAAGAAAAGGAAAAAAAAGAGAACAGATTGTTGATTAAGGAGCTGAAGAAGAAAGAAAAACGGCCTTAAGTTCAAAGGTCTTCGGGGAGAAATAACATGACCTACATGTAAAGGAAACAAGTTAAAAAGCTAAAAATACAAAGACTGCTACAATACAAGAGTGCAGACGGAAAAGAAAATGAGAAAAGTAATTGAACTTGAGAGAAGGTGTAGGAGCAAATAGTCCCTTTTTCACATTCTGTAGAAAACTGGTTTCATAAATCCACTAATTCACACTGTTTGCAGCTAGCAGAGTTCACTACTGTTTTCTAAGTCAAGACACATTCATTTTCACCAGCCTTTAGCACATCTGTTAGGATTTCAGCTTAAACATTTGTTAAACCTACCAACAGGACTCCAGTTCCAAAATCTCCTTGCAGTGCTTGCAGCAGACACTCCTAGCCTTAGTCTACAGACTAAGGCAGCAGTTCCCAAGTGATGATACAGACACCACTAACAGTCCCTCACATTTCCCTTTCACTTGCTTCATTTAATTTAGTTCTGGATGATGATGTGCCAATTCATGAGTAGTTTGGGAGTCAGAAGACCAGATCATTAAAAAAACCCTGTCAAAGATCTCTTTACTCCTGTGAAGGACAGGCAATACACACCTACATCCTGCACATGATACAAGTCCTACTACTAAATACATTTCAGCCAACCTCCTTCTAGAGCATAATGAACTGCTGGTTGCTGCAGACACTGACTGTCATTACATGACCAGAATTTTCAAGTACTTGTAATTTATTCCTCATTCTTGAAGCTCTAATAAAAGTGAAAACAAAAAGATCCAAACACTCCAAAGACATATGCGTGTGATTGGGATTTTACTGGTCAGTGAGCTTGTGTCATTACGCATCTTTCTGTATTTTCCAGGTACTTTTTCACTTCCATTTCAAGGTTATTAACTTCTGTAGCATATATATTTGATAAGGGGGAGGGCTATACTGTAATGGAACACTTTTCTTTATAGTGTTTCTTAAGAAGAAAATGCTTATTTTTTGCTGAGCTTGCAACACAGCCATCTTCAAAATATAAGGCTATAGGCATAATCACTGCCATTCGCCTCATGTTATGTAGCGCATTAGGAGAAACCTTTCAAGCCTTCAAACTCCAAATTCCTTAGCTATGTCTAAAGGAAGCAAGTGGGTCCACTTGTCAGATGAGCACTTCTTTCTCAGCATGACTTACCACTGCTTTTTTCTCAGAGTTGCACAGACAAGGAACAAATACCAGCATTTTGAATATTAGCAGCGTGAAGTACTTGCACAGACAGCTTTGACTAAAGCAGTGCAAGACAACTAAGACAACTACCTGAGGTACGCTGCCATTTAAGATCCTTAACTCCCTGTCATGAGAAGCTTCAGTGGCAAAAGCACGGTTCAGCTTGAATGCAAGGCAAGACAAATTCTGTAGAAGGGAACCAGGTTACTGGGAAAGATCTGAGGGATAACTGAAGTGAACAGTGAAGTGGCTTAGAGTAATAAAAACTCTTCTATCTTTAAATAATCTAGTGAACAGGCAGAGTACTAAGCAGCACAACTGGCAAAGCTCTTCAAATCAGACTAAAACTGTCATATTTGAATTCCTTCCTCAGGCTCCAACTTGCCTCCTGAACGGCACAGGACTCTTGCAGAAATGATGGCGCAGACCATGCATCTAGGAATTTTGCATTTGGAAACTGATGGAGATTCACCCACCACCCATTAGCGTATGCAGAGGGATACACACCGATTTTCCCTTTTATTCCAGACTTGAAGCTTTATTTTCCAATTCAATCCTTTTTCCTTAGATGCACATGCCAGGAATCCTGTACTTTCAGTTCCTCAGACATATGATGTGGCTTCTAACACTGTTAATGATGTACTGCACCCAGCTAAGGAAACTTAAGCCAGCAGTTCTAAGTGAAATACGCACTTAGATGCATGTTCTCTAGCAACTACATTTGATACTACAAATGGATTGTAACTTTAAGCTAAAAAGCACATTCTTGCTTATGGATACTCTCCAGCAGTAGTTGAGAACAGTATTTCAAAATGCTTACCTTAGCCACATAGGCTTCAACCCTGCTTCTGGACGATAATGCATTCCCATTTGCACTTAGGAAGCTTCCTCCTAGACTCAGACTTCTGTTCAATGCCAGGTTGTTGCTAAGATGTCCCAGTTCAGTTGAATAGAGAACTGGGTTTGCAGCCAGACCTCCACTGACGATGCTACTTGCAATTAAAGATTTTCTTCTGTTGCGCTCCTGAAGGAGCTTAGCATTGGCTTCTGCTAGTTTCTCATTAGCTCTGAAACATTCAGAAACATACAAAGAATCATCTTTCGGAGTAACACTTCCACAAAGTTACCCTCCAGCTCTTTGACTGTTCAGCTTCTGAAAGCAGGAGGGAGTAAGAATGACTAAATCAAGAACAGCATTTAATCTGCCCAGGGAGGTGGTGGAGTTGCTATTGCTGAAAGTGTTGACGAAGTGTTTAGATGTGGTGCTAGTGGTTGTGGTAGCTGGATTACGGTTGGAGTCAAGGATCTTGAAGGCCTCTTCCAACTTTAATGATTCTATGATTCTATTAAATCACTGATTAGTGGTGCTACTGCTGGAACACTAAAGAAAAATGAAGATAGTTCTCATTAAGGGAAAGCATCTTAAGGAATCTTTCCTCACAAATATGACATATTACACTTACATACACAATGCTGACCAGACACAGATGAGGAATTTTTGGAGGAAAATGCATGAGGAAAAAGTAGAATCTTATTACCACTCCAAAAAACATCTACTTACCTTTCCAGTTTATTCGCTAGGGATCCTTTACTTTTTACTTCCTCCAGATACAGCTGTTTGTATTTCTCCACTTCTGTCTGTGTGGATTCTTTTTGAAAAATACTGTCTTGTTGGGTGTTTTTTATCTTGTCCAATTCCCATTCAAGATCTCTAATTCTGTGTTTTAGCTGGTTTCTCAGGGAGGCATGATGGCTAGCTCGGATTTGTTCTAAGCGGTCCTGGGAGGCTGCCTGTGCCTGAAGCAGATAACGCACCTTCAACCACTGCAAAGAAAAAGACAGAACTCTCCCTGCCCACCAACTGTACATACCCAATTTCAAGGGCCCAGCTTGACTCTGTGAGACATCCGTGCCTCCTCACTACCATCAGCAACCAAGGCAGAACCCCAGAGCTACCAGGCAAAGTAAGTCTTTTCATTCAGAAAGAATACCCCCTAAGTGCCATTATTCATCAAAGCAACTAATGGAAGAACATTGTCGCTGTAGGCCAGGGCATACAGAAAAGGAGAAATCCAAGAAATAAGGAGGATCCTTCACCTCCATCTCTCCCTGCCACTTTGGTGACTTCTTTTCTGAGCACTTTTCCCTATGCAGTGACAAAGCAGGACCTGTATGTCTGGCCATAACAACTCTACGTTTGTAATAGAGATTACCGAAACATGAGAAATTCACTTACCTGCAAAAAAAGATTGACTTCTTGGAGTATTTGCCTTATTTCTTGTGCAGCTCGGTCTTCCATCTCTCTTTTACATTGTTCTATTTGTCTGTGATCCACCATGTTAGTCTCCAAATGATGTTTGAGGTTAGTCACCTCTTCTTTCAGCTGGCAGTTGCTCTTCTCCAGTTGTTTGTGGTTCCCACGCATGGTGGACAACTCTTCTCTTAAATCTTGATTTTGTGTTTCTAGCTGCATGCATTTTTTAGACTCTTTCTCCAGCTGCTGAGAAAGGTCAGCAACCTGTAGACAGACAAAAGGAAAAAAAAAAAAAAAGGAACTCAGAGGGATCTAAAAGCATCCAATTTGTGAAAAATTGAGAAAGGGTTGGCCATTGAAACTATAATTATCATCTGCTGACTCAGTGTTCAAATCCAAGTGAAACCAGCCTCTTCCTTTAAGACAAGAACAGCTTTCACAGCATTTCTGAGAGGATTCCCCAGGTTCCCATCCATTCTCAGTCTTTCTGCAGTAGGTCAGGCCACACACCAAGATGTACCAAACTGGCAGCATTTCACCCATAGGGCTAGGTGGAAAAGCACTAGAACTATTCTTCTGTGAGATGCTCATACGCTCATGGGAAGTAAAACACACCCATACCCAGGCACTTCTGGATTCTTCAGAAACAACATGTATCGTCCTCTAGAGGAATTTTTACATGCTGTCAACACAGTCAAGGCTTCATTATAAAACTAACAAGACAAGAAACACACACTTTTTTTTTCCATGACACTGAAAGATCTGTAAATAGTGGCTCAGAACAGAGCTTTCCCTGCACTGTTGGAGAAATACAGTCCCTTTAGGTCTAACAAATATGAGTAATGGGAGAGAAGTAGATAAATGAGTACATGCTACTGAACAGCCAGAGCAACCTCAAAAGCACCTGTGGGAACTCTGCTTCTGGGTCACCATGAGAAGAGAAAGATGGGCTGAGACTGCTACTTCTGAGCATGAACTTACAGAACTACTTCTGCATCACCTCATCACATTGCGCCCTGGGAAGCAACACCACCTTTCAGAAAAGCATACCCTGAACTTTCTCCTGCTCCAGTTGTGCCTAATGTGGGGCTTGAGGGGTGATCTTGGGCAAAGCCAACAAAGATGGTTGTTCTGAGTTGTGGCAGAGTTACTTCCCTCTCTTCTAGAGGAGGAATCCTTCTGTCAGACCTAGAAGATGCTGCCACGGCCTCTAATTGCAGCCAGGCCTGTGCTGGGTCTCACTGCACTCAGCCCTCATCCTCACCTACGGATACAATGTCCTGGTAGGAATGCTGATCTGCCTGTCTTTATGGACTGGCCCAGCGATCTGCACTCTTGGCTGATCCCACTGACTGTCACTGAACTTGTTCTGCTCTTCTTGGTGAGGGCCTGTGGAACAGTTCCCTGTCCCTTGAGGTCATGGGCCCTGCCAGCCTTGCTGCAACTCTTCAGCTCTCCCTTCCTCTACAAAACAGCCTGCCCTTGATGTGCCCTTGCAGATGCTGCTTTGCACATCATGTTTTCATCTTTACCCATAAGGATGACTACACCAGTGTTAGTTATAGTAATCTACTACTGTAACAGTAGAATGAGCATCAAGAAAAGGCGACCAGTTCCAAAAGACAGCCAAGTTAAAAATAAACAACATGAAAAG
>NW_009954407.1:2700669-2740704 GCF_000747805.2 Chaetura pelagica
AATCAACAACAGGAAAAGAAGTGGAGGGAAAGAATAACACAGGTTTCAGGAAAAAAATCACTACCACCAAAAAAACTCAAAGAAATCAGAGCTCACCTTTGTTCTTAACGTACCAACTTCAGTGACCATTTCAGAATACCTGTTCCTTATTTCTCCCTGCAAATTCAGCTGGGACACTTTTTCTCTCTCCTCATATTCCCTTAGTTTCCCTGTAGCTCTGCTCAGAAGTCTCTTCAACCTGCACAGAAAATTAGTCAATAAAACAATGAAGTACAGGAACAACTGACCTTTTCCACATATGCTTGTGTACAGACAGGGCTCGCTTAATCTTTAATGTGCTTGATGCAATTGAAATTACTGAAAAAAACCAGCATTCCTCTGTCACAAATCATCTTGAGGGTCCAAAGTTCACCCAAAATAAGAGGATTCAGACTTGCCCCCCCCGAAAACTACAGGGCAACCTGGATTTGCAGCTCTTGAATGAAGCCTACAGCCTCACATACAGAAGTGTCTTGCAAGAACTGACATGAGGCTTGAATTCACTCACAAACAGTTATGTACACCTGTTTTTACACTGAAGTTCAACAAAGTCTGACTTGCAGTCAGGGATATTAAAAAGTCGCACCTCTTACAGTCTTTCTGCAGCTCGATGTTTCTTTCCATTTCTTGGTCCAGACGCAGTTCGACTGAGTGCTTCAACTCTGTCAGCTTCTTTGCTTTCTGTCTTTCACTGTCACACTTTCCAAAGAGAAAAGACAGATGACACACACAGCATAGGAACAGTATCTGAAGCAAGGGCAGAAAAGTGGCAAAGATGCTGGAGGACACTTGTGGGAGTCTGTCTGCTCACAGCAGATTGTACATCATGGGAGAAAACAGGTCTATCTAAAGCTTTCAGGGGATCTCCAACAACCAGCAGAAAGGGCTTGTGGAAGAATTTTGCAACTCTTCAATGTTTCATTGCCCTCTGCCATTATCTCCATCTTTTCTTTGTGGGTGTTTACTTGTTCACAAGTTGTTCTTTCTTGTGTTTTCTCAAACAAACCAGTGAAGAGCTGGCAGCTGTTTTAACTTTGTTCTTACATTTTTCCTCTACAGAAAAGGAGAAAAGACCACACCTTGGAAACTGACAACCATTTCTTGTTTCCCAAGCACTAGTTTACCTCTTCTGAATTCCTTCAGTATGTTTTCCTGAAAGGCTTTAAGCTACCACTATCCTGAAAACATGCAGTAGCTGCTGCATACACTGAAGTGGAAACATGAAGCATTTTAACTCCGCTCAGAAACCAAGGGGTCAGAAGGTGAGCAGAAGGAATCCAAGAAAGAACTGGGGAAATGCAGCCTTGCTTGATGTGCTCAACTGATAGCAAACCCCACTGGGAGCTCTTCCCAACAGAACTGCTCCAGAATTTACACTAAGATAACCAGCTAGCTTTTCTTTCTTGGATGATCCCTAAATCACAAGATGGTCATCAATAGCAGAAATACCAGAAAAAGCTGATTGTATACTTGATGAAAAGATGAACAAGGTTCTCCAGGGTATTGGATAGTCATCTGGAGAACTTCCTGGACTCACCTGTTCCAAGAGTTCAGCCTTTTCCCTGTCAAGCTGAGCAATACGCTCTTCAAGGTGCGATCTCAACTTCAACTGCTCTTCCCACATGCTGTGCAAGTCCTTTGATGTCAGAGTCAGCACATTCTGCTTTTGCATCTGAAAAAGAAACAGTGGAAAAAAGAAAGCCTAAGGTGACCAGAGAGATAACACTGCAATAAAAAGCAGTAACGTACATGGAAATAGGCCTAAGCTCTCTTTGCTACATACAAGAGCTGCAGTTAAGGTTAAACACACTTTAGGTAACCAAGAACAGCAATTGAAGCTGGTGGAAAGAACAAACACTCTATAAGTGACGAGATGAGGCCACAGCTTGAGAGATAAAACACACACTCACAGAAAAAAATCACCCTTAAACTTTCTTCCAGAGGCCTTCTGGAGTTCATGATACCTACTTCATAACATAAAAATTCTACTACTGCCCACCACAGAAAATAGTGTCACTGCTTCTGTAGCAGCTTTACATCTCCTGAGAGCAAGAAAATGTTTTCAAATCAGCAATGCTATTTATGCTTCTACCCAAAGGGACCAAGATTTGTCTGGCAGATGCATTTCAGTGGAACTAAACTTGCTGATTCAGTTCAAGTATAGAGAACGCAAGTTTACTAGCTGCTTTTAATGGCATTCTGTAAGAAAAAAACCCCAACAAAACAATACAACAGATGGACAGAAAGTCATGAAAACCTTAGCACAAAGGTTTAGATAAGAAAATCCTTAGGGTGTTATGTGACATTCAGGATGTACAGTGCTTGTCTCAAACAATCCAAGAGGTAAGTGGTGTACTTATGCACTCAGGATATCTGTTTTGTCTTCAGACATCTAAGAGTTATACAAGACTTTTGATGGACTAAAGAGATGTCTCAGCAACCCACCAAACCGTTTTACTCCCCTCCCCTGTGATGTGTACCTGAGAGCTGGTGAGTTTAGTGTGGGACATGCTGAGATTGGAGACAAAGGGGTTCTACAACTGTTGCTGGGAGCAGAATATCCAGCAGTAACCAGGCTTTGATATTTCATGAAAACTACAAACTTAGCAGGAAAAGATGAAGAATGACAGTCTCAAGCCGCCTCCTAGGACCAAGCCTCCACTGCAATAAACTAATCCTGCAGTGCCAGTTGTCTCAACCTCCTGTTTTGCAATGGCTTATCTTATTAATTAGCCAAACAAGGACTATCTGCAGGACATAGCCCCGGCACCACACTCCCTCCTATCTTGGAGGAGCACAGAGAAGACAGAATGATTTTCTCCCCTGTACAGGGAGAAAAGGGTGGGGGGGAAGGGGAAGAACTGTATAAAAATCTGGGACAATATTGGTTCCAGGGAAGCACTTCCCCACTGACAACATCGCTGGACTGTGATGGTAACTATTCTCTCGCTTGCTGTCCTCTGTATTTCTGTTGCTTCTTTATTTTCTGTCTCTGTTTTCCACCCTGTCCTATCCGCTCTAGGGACTTTGTTGTGCTACTCCAATAAAGTTTGGTGTGCACGTGACATCTAACCTCGTTTGCATCTTAATTTCACCATCTGGGATCCCCTTTAAACCTTTTCACAGGTCCTGCTGGACAACAAAGGGTGCAGCTGCTGTGTGGCTTATCCCAGGAGAGGAAAGGCAGAGTCCAGCCACACCAGCCTCCCACTGTGCTGAGCAGCGTTAGAAAGCAAGGGGGTTCTGCCCCATCTCTCGTAAGACCACACACCAGCCCCAGTGCCTACTTGTGCACCCGATACTGTGTTATCCTTGTTCTGTCCTGGCAAGATCATAAAAAATTGTTACATATCCAAATATCATATCGTGACAGTGTACAGCTTTCCCAAGTATCCTCACAGAGTAGGTGGAACACTGCCTTCTCAAGGGGAAGTTCTGAGAAAGCTACAAAGAGGTACTTGTGGACTGAACTGTGCCTGCACAGCCCACCTCATCTTTTCATCAATTTCCTGCACACAAAAAATTCAAAGGCTAAGCCTGTCGTTCACAGAAGCCAGTCATGTACCTGCTGCTGGTGCTGGTCCTCTGCAGCTGCCTGGGTTGTCCGTAAACTAGTTATCAAGTCTTCCAGGCGGTTATGAACCTACAGAAGCATTAGAAGCAAGAAGACACACTGTGATTTCCCAGACTGAAGTTTACCAAAAATAAACATCACATACACCTCTCCACCTCTTTGCTCTTGTAGTATTTACACCCAGCACCAATGACCCAAAAGGGCCTTGTCTGGTGTCACTGTAAAACTGGTTGCAATCATCAACCTCTGCTGTTTGCTCCAGGGAGCAAGAACACCATGTAGGATACAAAGGATCTCCAGTGAAAGCTGACAGGAGCAGCTTTTCTCATTCACAGTGCATTTGAAAATTATGCTCTCTTAACCAAAGGGAAAGGACCAGCATCCTACCTGCTCTTCCCTCCTCTCTTACCAGTATCACTACACTGAAGTGCAGCTTTCACAAGCAGTTATTTTCAAAATCTCTTCAGCACTAAGTAACAACTACAGTTGTAACAAGAACCCTAGCTTCCTGGTTACAATAAAAAAATAATTTGCTTCATACAGGCCACAGATGAAAGCACCTTCTTTTAGATGGGGGAAGGGCCAAGCTGCTTTCCCAGCAGCCTGTATTCAGCAGAACACAGGAACTGAGTGCCCTGGGCTCTCCAGGAAAACCTCATCTTAACATTTCCCCACAGCAATAGGTGACTAGGCTCAGAAGCTCACAAAAAGGGAAGTTTAGGACCAGCTTACCGAGGCAGATGCTTGCAGGTCTCTTTGAAGGGCTTCAATCCTTTTGCTTTGTTGCTGGACTGTAGCTTCCAATCTTGCATTTTCAATTTCGAGGCTTAAGAAGAAATATAGGTTTTATTACTGAAACTCAACAGAGCACCAGTTCTCAAAGAACAGTGTGAAATACCCTCATCTAAACCAAAAGCATCCTTCAAAATCCTGTATTAACTTGCTGTAATGCAACAAGGTTATTTTTTTTTCCACACAATCCCAAAAAGCCACAAACACCTGCATTATTATGCTCTCACCGCTGCACATGTTCTTCCAGTTGTTTTATAGTAGTGTTAGTCCCAGAAGATGTCAAAAGGAGGTCTTGCAGTTTTTGGGAAGAATCTCTTAGTTCTCTTTCCTTATTATCCAAGGCAATCTTCAAGTCATGAATAGAATGCTCAGACTGAAGATGCTGTTCTTCCAACTCCTGCAACTGTAAAATCACAGTAAGAACCCAAAGCAACTAGTGGAGCTTTTATATAGAGGAGTCAACTGCTGCTGAAGAACTCAGGTACTACAGATATCTGCACAAACCCCCTACCCAAAGAACCGTAACCATTTAATGTACATTCAAATTTTCACTTTTACTGGCAAATGATCACAACCTGTGTTACTTCATCATCTTTCAGACTGGCCTCTCCCATGACTCCACTGGTTTCCTATAGCACGGTTCTAAGACAACACCCCTCCTACCCTTTTAGTGACTTATGACACTCTATATCCACTTGTTTGCTCCTCCATTGAAAACATACATTAAAAAGTTTATCCTTCTCTTAAAGTGACTTCACATCCCACTCATAAGGAGATTAAAGTGAATTCTACTTCAGAACTCTGAGGCCTCTATACTGCAGTTTTTTTAAGAAGTGGTCTCCACCTCAGAAAGTAGCTTACAATTCACTTGCAAGAAGGCCACTTAAGGATTGGAAATTACAGCAGGGCCAAACAAGGGAAAAAAAAAATATATATGCATGCAGAATAAGTCACAAAAGCATTCACAATTAGCAATATGCTGGTTAATGAAGTTAAATCCATTTTTCTGCTGGTCGCAAGTGGTGTTCCCAGGGCTCAGTATAGGGGCCAGCCAGCTCTGTTTAATATCTTCATCCATGATCTGGACAAGGGGATTGAGTGCATCCTCAGGAAGTTTGCAGATGACACCAAGTTAGGAGGGAGGGGATTGAGAGCTTTATTATCAGTATTACTATGCTAATCCTGAGTTAAATGGTGACAAGTGAAGAGACAGGAGGAAATGGCCACAAGTTGTGACAGGGGAGGTTGAGCTTGGATTTTAGGAACAATGTTGTCACTGAAAAGGTTGTCAGGCACTGGAACCAGCTGCCCAGTGAAGGGGTTGAGCCACCACCCATGGAGGTATAAAAAGATGTGCAGATGTGGTGCTTCGGGACAGGATTTAGTGGGGAACTTGGCAGTGCAAGGTCAACAGGTAGACTTGATCTTTAAGGACTTTCCCAACCCAAACACCTCTATGATTCCATGTTACCTGGGGAGGTGTGAGGGGAAGCACAGCCAGCTTAAAGAAGGCCGAATACATCAGTCCAGTATTTCTACTGTTTTTCAGAAAGGTTTGCAGAGCACCTTAGTAGACAGAAACCCTTGACCAAGTAAGGACATAGTGTCCTCATACCAAAGACATGGACACCAAGCTTATAAAACAGTGCCATTCATTCACACACATCATCTAATCTATCGTGTTGAAGTTTTTTCTAGGATTTTAGGGCAACATGATATACCTTGGTTTTAACCTTCTCTAATTCCTTTTGCAAGCGCAGCTTCTCTTCCTCCAGGTCGCTGCGGTAACGCGTAGAAACTTCCAGCGAAGCTTCTGACATGGATTGCTTTTTAAGCACATCAGCAAGCTCCTGCTGCAGCTGTCTGACCATGCCCTAGTGAAATAGTTACATGAACATGAAGAAAGTTATAAGAACATGAAACACGTCTTTACTTTAACTTCTTGGGCCTGAACTCAGGTATGACATTTGCCTGCTATCAGCAGGCATCTGCACAGGTGATGAACTCTCTTCACCTTTCTCAGCTAAGCATCTCCAAACTAGCAGCAACTGTTCATGGGGATTTCTTTCCTAATACATAAAACAGACTCAAGACACAAACATACACTGGAATAATGTGTTTTTTTCCCTAACAAAATCCAAAGAAATCTGTTGTGATGTAAGAGCCATAGTTTGACAGCAGATACTACTCTGATGACTAACAACAGGACTTTGTATTAGATCCTTTTTGGTTCTGTTTCTCCATTATACAAATACAATTACATTAATGCCAATATCTGAAAACGATTCACAGATTAAAACAAGTGATAGCACTGCTGGAGTGCTTTCCTCCCTTCCTCTCCCCTTACAGAAAGGGACAAATGAAGAATCTGACACACGCAAATAGTTACCTCACTCAAAGATTCTGGATCTGATATGAGGAATGAAATGTAATTTTAAAGCATTATTCAAGTAATTATGGGAGACAAACCTTACACCAGAGGGTCTAAAGAAACACTCAGTGTGACTAGTTCCTATTGTCCAGAAAGGAAAGGAAGATTAAGAAAATGGGGAAGGCAAGTTTTAAATCACTGCTCCACTTCGGACCAGTAGAATACTCTCTCAACAGAGAAAACCACACCTACTCCAAGGAACATATATAGCAATGCACTCTATCCTTACCTATCGCTTTTTCAATTGTCTGCCTGTTCCTCACTCCACCCTCATCTTCATTGTCTCCCACCTCTTTTCTTGAGAAAAACCTCCTACATGCAGAAATGGGAGCAACACTTGGCTCAATCATGTTTGAGGCACAGAAACTTAACACTGGTGCTCTGTATGTTTCACACCCGGGTACTGAGTGAATTTGCAGCAAGACAATTTAACTGATTGTTCTAATGAGCCTTCTGCCTTGTCCAGTTAATTAAGTCTTTCATGGAGCCACAAAGAACAAAGTTAATATTACTGCACATAATAAAATACAGAAGAGAAAGCTCAGGTCACTGCTAATAGTCTTATACACTGCTAATAGCTCATACACTGCTAACAGTATGTACTTTACCTCTCTCTCTACTTTGTCAGACTCATATTTAAAGATTTGTTCTCTTAAATCCGTACACCTGGCACTTAATTCCTTGTTTCTCTCTTCCACTAAGTGAACTTGCTTTTCAGTGTCAGCTCTGAGTTTGTTGAAAATTTCATTAAACCGGTCCTGCACATCATTCACTACTTTTTCTTTTATGATCCCCTTGTTCTGCATATCTTCTAGTTGCTGGTGGAGTAGAATATTTTCACTCTGAAACTGGGCCAGTCGCTCCTGCATGGATTCCTGCTTTATCATCAATTTGCTTACTTGATCCTTCTCAAGTTGTCGAGCTTGATCATATTCCTTTGCCTGACACTGGGCTTGACTTAACTCTTTTTGTGTTGTTTCTAAAAGCAATGTTTTTTCTCTTAGTGTTTGTTTTAACTGGTGGAGCTCGTTTTCTAGACTGTTAGCTTTGCTTTCAGCTGTGCTTAGCTGCTGAGACAAGCTCTTGGTGGATTCTTGCACAGTAGAGAGGTCATGATGGAGCTTGTCTTGCAAGCGAAGCCATTCATCGCGTTCTCTCTGAAACGCTCTTTCAACATCACCTTTTGAGGACTGATGACGTTCCAGTTCTTGAACAGCGGTGTTCAGGCGGGAACGAAATGATTCAATTTCTGTCTCCAACCTGTCTTTGGTTTCTTTGGTCTGCTCAAGTTTGGAAGTTAGCACTACAGATTCTGTCTTCAGTAAGTTTAGCTGTGCATTGTACTGAAAAGCTGTTTGTGTTAAGGCTTCCTCATTCAGCTTAAGTTCCTTTTTGAGATCTTCATTTTTTTCTTTCAAAGTCTCATTTTCTTCTAAGTATTTCTCTTCTTCCTCCTGGTGCCTAAGTCTTGCTTGATCAAGTTCTAATCTTAGCATAGCAATCTCATCTTGTAGTAACTGATTTTTGTATAACAAATCCTTTTCTCTCTCAACGTCAGATTCCTAAATGACAGAGAACATGAATAAATAGCCAGTTGGGAAATGAATCTACACAAACATTCCCGCGTCAAAACTGTGTTTCAACATTTCTAATACTGCAGCATCACTTCAAAGATGAGAGTGAAATTTGGGGTAACCATAAGTTACTCTATGAACCCATGTACTTGTATAATGTGTGCACACAATGGAAGTGTAATATACCCTTAAAACCTAAATAAACATCACAAATTGACAAGACCTTTCTTCCCCCTCCTTAAATCAGCAACCAAATAACCAAATAATGACATTATTTAAAATATCTGAAGTAGAAAGCTTTTAAAATGACATTGCTTACTTCTACATGCACACCTTTAAAATATTCCCCCTTTAAAGTTAATTTAGTTGTGTTACAAATCTGGTAAAAACAAGGCTGAAAAGCATATTTTCCTTCTTAAATGTCTTTAAAACACATCCTTTTGTACTATTGATGGTTAGCTATACAACTCAATCATCCCTGAAATGCAACAGTCTTGTTCATATAATAAATATGAAATACACATCATCCCACATTTATTGGGCAGCACAGCCAAGGAAAATAATTTTTCCCAGCACTGCACACTCTTTGCAAATTCAGTAAACTCTTTTCAAGTTTTTTTTTTTTAATATACAGTATTTGTTTATGATTGCTTTCTGTCCTCCAACAATTCTAACTCCTCCAGAGATTTTCATTCATTGCCGATATTCCTTCATAAGATGTTAGGATGTGGAAAAGAAAAGCATACTTGAAACAAGTGAGTTTAAGAATGGAGTAACTAACTAAAACAACAAGTAACAGGAACACAAAGAGTGAGTGTCAAACAAGTTTCAACCTGAGCATAGGTAGTCTGGTGTTTCCCTGCTGGAAACCTTAAAAAGTGATGACAAGGTGTCTATGAAATGAAAAATAACAGCATAAGAAATTGTGTAAATATTGTCTTCTATTAGTTTCCTGCTTGCACATGCAGTTCAGGTACATGCAGGACTGATGCTGCTTTCAAGAATATAAGGGGAAACAGTAAAGGCATTTCCACAGTGAAGTTAACACTGGTAAACTGTAAAAAATCCATCAAGCAGAAAAACAATTCTGTAAGATTTATTATGGCTTTAGAACCATCATGATGAAATTCATCCAGTAGAAAACAACCTGCTTACCACTGAGTTTTTTACTACAGTCCTTCTTGTCTCTTCTTCTAGTTCCTTTTGTCTTTGAAGGTGGTGGTTCAAGATTCCTTCTTGCAAGGCTCTGGCATTCTTTTCCCGAGAGAGCTGTCTCTGTGTTTCATCACGTTCCTCTTCAACCTGCATGAATACAATTAAACTACTTGGACCTTGAGAAAAATCAGAGCTAGCACTATCTTCCCGTCCTCCTTTGTGCTCTTGTAGATATTTTTGCTTCCCCACAGTTATCATATGAATCTATAAATAAGACATTGTAATTTCCTTTGGAAAAATAAAGAATACAGAACATTTTGTAGTAAATAGAAAAATAACTCAAAGTCAGGCTTTGTCGGAAACGTAAATGAAACCTTAATTTTTGATAATGAGAAAAGGAATCATGAACTTGCAAAGAAGTAACTGTTATCAACCATCCTCAAAATTTGGCAAGTTATCCAATGCCTGTTCCATGAACAAAATACCTCTTTTAGGCATAATGAAATATAGTGCCAATTATAAAGCAATCATAAAAGCAAGAAGACAGATGTTTAGCTTGTACCTGTTTCAAGAACTTCTTCAGTGCCATTAATTCCTTTTCTAAATTCCCTGACTGTAACACAAGCTGCCGTTTCTCCTCCATCTCTTTACTATATTCATTTTCTTTCCTTATGAGTTTTTCTCTTGTTTTCTCATATAGTGATTCTACTCTGAGCCTCTTCTCCTCTTCTTGTTTCAAAGTAGACCTGGGATTTAAGGAATATTTGAGAAACTAAAGACCTGACGTCAAAGGTAGATATTCCATATTATGAATTTGCAGAGACAACTCACACTATAAAAATGTTAAATCTTTTCCAATTTAATATTTTTACTGTAAATTTTAACTTATTTAAGAATTCTAGCTTCATTCCTTTATCCATGGTAGCAGGTGTACAGATACACAAATAATCCCTATTTTTAAGTAAGCTGACATAGGTAAATATACAGTACTATGCACATTTCTAAAAGTTTTTTAGAAGTCACCTTCATACTACAGACATTGATCCAAAAGGAATTGGTTGTCTTATCAGAGCATCATAAACTTACACTGTGATTAACAGACGTTTACTAAATATGCAGAGCACTGCCTACACATTACAGATTCAGTGATTGCAAGTACTACCGATGAAGCAGCACACCACTGACCTATGATGGACCCAAACATTTTTTTAGGAAGTCTTCTCTAAGTTTAAACAAAATAGGAAGGAAGACCAAGCAGTTTCTATTTACTCAAGAATGAGGGCAGTGTTCAAAAAGAGAGTAAGAAATGCAAAGGGCTGAAGTTTAATATGACTAAAATAGTAATAAACTTCAATGGAGCTAAATCTGGGAGAGACCACAGCAATTTAATTTTGAAGCTAATTTATAATGAGACCCTTAGGGAATGTCAACTTCTTTATTAACTGAAAAAAGCAGCAGTAAGCACCAGCATGGTAAGAATGGTCCATGGTGCGCCCACAGTGCCCAAACAAGAAAGCAGTTATGAGTTTGGTACTTATTTTGAATTTTTGAAAATATATTTGCAATGGTCAACAACAACAACAACAAAATAAACAAGTATTAACATGACCAACGAGTTGCCAATTGAGAATCTGCTGTATAAGTTCTGTAAAACAAGTAACACTAACCATTAATAAATTATTTGGAAGACTGAAATGTAACATTTGTATTTGAATGGTTTATATTGCACAGAAGAAGCTTTACACAAAATTTTTAGTGTAATTTCACAAAAAGTATAGTTTTTATAAGCTTAAAGTTAACATTGCTTTGAGAATTTACGTAAAGCAAAAATATTAATTCTTCATAATCGACAAATTTTGAAAGACAACTGAAGTCCAAAACCAGGCTAAGTTGGGACTGACTTTGTTTTTCTCCTAATCCTCTTCCACATATTGGGAAGCACAACTCCTCCAAGCTTAGTTGCCTCAGCCTCACCTTGCAGGGCTGGTGCTGCTGTTCCCTGACCTGCTTGGTAGCTGTCTACTGAACTCACACATACTAACATGTCTCTTACACTGGGAGGCCAAAAATTGGACCCTGTGCTCTAGACACAGGGGTGGATAATCACTCCCCTTAATCTCCTGGCTCTGTTGCTCTTAACACAGGTTAGAATGCTGTTGGCCTTCACAGCTGCCAGCTCATACTGGCTCACGTTGGGCTTGCTCTCATCCAAGACCGTCAGGGCCTTCTCAGCAAGCCAGGCCACCCCACAGTACATGAGCTCAAGAGCATCTTCCCTCCCAAATGCAGGGCTTTGCATATCTTCTTGCTGGCCACTCTTGTCTGATGTGAACAGTGATTTAACACCGCCTAGGTGTGAGGAGAATATGGGGAGAGGGACAATCCCAAATTTGACCTTTAAAATTAAACAATGTTCTAAGCTCTCTTCTGAGTTGCAGTCTCTGGAGTTACCAGAATTCCTAATATCATACACCAAGAGAAGCTACAAAGACAAAAATATAAAAAATATCTCATATAAATCTCTTATAAAGCTCACTTTCCCATACAAACTCTCTTGTTCTCCTCTCTTGCTACTAAAAACACCCTTTAAAAAAACATCCAGAAGATTCTACATGGAGCTAATATCCAGGCATTCCTACCCCCCTGCCACCCGACATTATGTTCTTTATAGTATAACCTGCCCAAGGATTAAAATCCAAACCCAAAATACTAGAAACTTCTCATCCTATCACCTGTACCATCAGCATCTTCTGGAACATGAAAACTGACAAACTAACATAGCATCAGAATGCAAGGTTTCATACTTAAGGTTTTCAATATCACTTTTCCATTCCACTGCCTGGGGAGCCAATATGGATTTAAAATCTTGAGTCTCTTCTGCCATTAATTGCGACTCCTCCTTTCTGCTTTCCAGTTTCTTTACTTCTCTACAGACAGCTGCATACCGATTCTTTTCACGTTCTATTGTCTGTTCATATTTAAGAAGTATGCTTTGAATTTTCAACAAAATATCAGAACCTGTTTTCAGAAAGAAAAGACACAAAGTTGCACATATGCACAAATACTTGCCGAAGTATAAATTATTTAATGTTTTGCTAATCTTGCTCTTTAGATGACTGCATTAAAAGGAGAGGAACTGTACTTTGCAAGAACCTGCTTCTCCAGCACTGACTAGACAGAGAACCAACAATAAAGTAAGGCATGTTTGCTGACAATGCAGGCAGACATCCAAGCTTTGGTGAGATCATTTAATGGGTCTTGAAAGGGATCTCTAATTATGAAGAAGTATTAGACTGAAATACCTAGAAGTGCATACAAAGGAATAATGTTTTAGAAAAGGAACTTGTAACAGCTGGAGACAAAGTGACTTGAAGACATACCAGTATGACCCACATTAAGCTGGTCCAAGAGGAACACAGCCTCTTGGTAGGTTGAAGGTGATAATTCAGCATCCTCTGAAGTTGTGTTAGATGAGTGAGTTAAATCCACGTCATCACCTACGTCGATTTGCATGCTGACCTACAAATAATACAGTATTTTCTGTGTACAAATATTTAGAAATACAGATCATCACAAATGTATGACTTATTCTTTCTGTCATTAACAGACCCTGGATCTGGCTCAAGTATGATAAAGCTACATACTAGCAGCAATTTGTGCATCTGGTTGATCACTATGTAAAAACTGTTCCCATCTAAGTGATTAAAAGCTGATACAAGCTATTTTAAGAAGCTAATTTTACAGTACCTTGTTCTTTTCAGTCCCTGTTTTTGCTGCAGGTCTGGAAAACAAAGATATTTCAGTACTAGAATGCTTATATTGAATTATGAACAATATCTAACATCGCTCTCAAAACTTCATTCAGAAGTGAATTACACTAAAATGTAAGGTAAGAATTTTGTTAGGTGTTGCTGAAGACTGAGAAAAAAACTACTATGTCTATTGGAAGGCTATTTTTATCACAAAGTATGAGGGAAATTCTTGAAATAACTGTTCTCTGCACTTCGCTCAAAGCAACAGGAATCTTACAGCTACAGACATGTACATTAACAGGTACACAGTTTTGTGCGTCCCCTGTTTAATCCTAGAGGTTTAGCTCTCTTCAATATTGAGAATCTGCCTCTTCCAGGTCAAAGAACTGTAATTTTCGATTCTTTAGTGTACTGGGACTTGATGGGATGGAGTTAATTTTCTTCATAGCAGCCCACACAGTGCTGTGTGTCAGGCTTCTGACCAAAACACTGTTGATAAGACAGATAGCTACTACATTCAAAGCTCTCTAGGCAAAAAAAAAATAAATTTTTGAACACAAAGGACATCAACTAGTATGGTCACATGAAAGAACAGGAATTACTGTGCATGTCAGGTTTAGAAAACTTACCTTTAGGTTTATGGTCTATTTTTATAATTAGGTAAGTTTTATTTACAACTTTCTTTATATTCAGTACCTTCCTTCATCTTCAGATGTTTCACTGAAAGTGCTATCTTCCAGTACTGGAAAATGATTCCCACTGGAAGAGCTCATCTGCTGGTTAGCCTTCTGTTTTGAAGTCTGTCTTCTATTTTTCTTTGGAACTTTGGCATTCAGGGAAAATTTACTGCATTAAACAGAAAGAAAAAAAATAACCAATTGAGTACCTTCACAGAAAATATCTCTGTGAAACAGACATACTCTCTACAACTCTCTGTACAACTACCTGAAAGGACATTCTGGAGAGCTAGGTGCTGGTTTCTTCTCACAAGTAAATAGTGGTAAGAGAAGAAGGAATAGCCTAAAGCTACACCAGGGGAGGCTTAGGCTGGACATTAGGACATTTTTTTTCTCTGAATGGGTTGTCAGGCGTTGGAATATGCTGTCCAGACAGGTGGTTGAGTCACCATCCCTGGATGTGCTTAAAAGTCTTATATATGTAATGCTTGGGGATATGATTTAGAGGTGAACATAGTACAGTGGGGTGAAAGGTTGGACTCAATGATCTTCAAGGTCTTTTCCAACCTAGATAATTCTATAAGATGAAGTCCAGAAACAACTAAGATAAAAATATCTATGATAAAACACAAACTTGATATCAAAGATCGTGGAAAATCCCCAGGTATGCAAAAAATCTCCCCCTAGGAATGAAGGGGAAATGTGGAAACTGAGCTGACTCAAGTAAAGCTGGAACAGACCTAATATGCCCATCAGAGGAAGTATCTAGAGCAGAGAGATCCCTTTGAAGGACAGACAGGAAAAAAAATTCCTGCTTAGGGTTACATGAAAATATCTGTGCATTCTCCAGACTTTTGAGATGGGTTTGGTAATACCATCTTCTCTACCTTTCCCTGACAAAGAGTCCCTGAACTTAATGAAAAAGAAAACACCAGCTGTATGAAGATCACTTAAATCAACTAGAAAAGGCAGAAAACAAAGTAAACTGCAAGTTTCTACTTTACTTTTCTGGATGGACATTTCCTACAAGAAATCCAAAGGAATTAGGTTATGCTTATTTTTTTTTTTTTCCTTTTTTAACTTTTTTTTAAAAACAGGCAATAAATCTGAACTTCCATTATGACCTTAATTTTTTCTAAAAGATTTTGGTTTTCCTTAAATGATTGAGAAGCAGTGGACTATTCAGTATCTCTTTCAGCATCAAGGAAACTACTTCAACTACTACAATATCAGGAGACCTAAAAGACACCCAAGTATTACTACAAATAAGTATTATTTCCTTAGTTTACCCTTTTGTTGGCATTTTAATCAATTTTGATCTCTCCTCAGATGATAATTTTGTTTCCTCTTTTTCTTCTAGAGTGATTTCATTTTCCATTTTCGAAGAGTCATTCATTCTTAGAGTCAGTTTTTGTTTAATTTGCTGATCAGTAACATTACTTGATGGTGTATTCAGTTTATCAAGATCTTCTTTTGTCACTGCCTGCATTTTGAAACATTTTTCTTCGTTTTTTTGCTTTTCAACCTACAAAAAGAAAGTACTCATGTATTTCTCAGTGTTTCTACAAGACAGAAATATCACAAGACTGAGTAATTCAGGGTTTATCTCTGAAATAACATGAGAATTTTTAAAAATTCATGTAGAGAACCATTTTCACAAAATGAAATTAGAAAAGTGTATTGAATCATTAAAAGCACTTTGAGTTAACTAATGATTAAAGATACAACAAAAACACAACCCTTAGAAGGAAAATCACTCGCGTACCTTACAACATGAACAACAGAAAAGTGAAAGTGTTACCAATGGACAAAGAGTCAGGGCTGCACAATGTTAGTTGTAAAAACACATTACAAATCAAATAGAAGTTGGCTGGGTCACTGATTCCTTAATGAGGAAAAAAAAAAAAAAAAAAGTAAAATGAAAAGATCCCAAAACCACAAGCAGAAAGGGTTTCACAGCAAACATGAATTTTAGAGAAAGGCAATGAAGACACACCATGCAGAAATCACAGCAAATGAAAAGATGAGTCAAGACCCTGTTCAGAAGCTATTTTCATTCTTTGATTCAAAATCAGACCTGATGTCACTGGGTGCATTTCTTTTTATGGCAATAAAGCAGTAACTACTTACACTAGAACTGAGTGCCACCTTATCATTAAACTGGAAGAAGAATGCATTGTGTTTTGCAACAATGAGGAAAAGGACAACTCTCCACTGCTCTCTTAATTCATAAGTAATCTATTTCCATTAAAATGAAAACCAACATGCACAGTGTCTTCCCTTAATGATGAATAGCGAAAGTGAACAGGACCATTGATATGGAGAAGGACTAAAGAATAGGGAGAAGCACGTGAACTTCTACCTCTTTTTGCAGCTGTACTTTCTCCTTCGCCAAAGCCAGGAATACCATTTGCAGCATTCCTACCTTACTTTTAAATCTTTCCATATCTTGTTTTAGTTCTTCATCAAGATTCCTTTTCAGCATGCTACACGATTGCTGAGTATTTGCAAAAAGACTTTCAGATTCTGTTTTTCCTATCTTACTATTGTCAACAAGGGAGTCCCTGGAAACATCATTGTTAAATCCAGAGTCTTTTCCAAGTTTCCTTTCTGTTACAAAAAGCGTATTTTCAACACTTGTAGAAACAGGTCTTATTTTAGGAAGAATATGAGAAACGTCATCCAAAATACTTGTTTTAAAGCTGTGCTTCAAAAAGTATTCAGGACTTTCCTCTACATTTCTACTACTTTCATTTTCATTCTCTTCTATTTCCATAGCAGGCATTTTCTTTTCCTCTCCCTCTACTGGAAGAACCTTTGTGTCATCTGCATCATTTGTGCCATCTTCTCCATCTGTACTCCAGCTATCTTCCACGTTTGCATTTAAGTTATTTTGATCAGGAAGGACACCAAGATTCGGAAGTACAATTTCCATTTTGGGTATTTTTCCACCTAGCATAAGTTTAGCACCTCCAAATTGACCTTTACTTTCTAACTTATTACTTGACTCTGTCGCATGAGAGGAAACAACACGAGAACACTTCCATTCTTCACCGAAGCCATCTTTAGACATTCCATCCATAAGAGAAGCAGTTTTCCCAGTTTCCTTTATTTCACCAAACAGCAGCTTCAGCTCTGCTGTAATGTTTTTAAAATTTGTTTTCAATTCCCTTTTCTCATTTTCAACCCACATTCTTTCATATCTTTCTTCCCAAGGTTTTGGACTAAAAGGCTTGTCAGCACTGTGTGATTCCTCATTTTCTGCTCGGACGTCCTGATGTGAAATTTCTGCTTTGTCAGTCTGATTTTCTTGTGTTGTTTTTTCTATCAAGTTGGTAGTTTCTAAAATATATTTATCCTTAAGTAAACAAGTACAGACAGAAAGATTACCAAGAAAAAGGAAGTTACAGTTAATTTAGGCAAGTTCTGTTGCATCCATGTAACAGAAATACTACAAACAGGACATTCTGGAAGCAATATTTATAATTAAAAAAACCAAGGAATACTAAAAGTTCACTAAATAATAATTTTCTTCAACATAGAAGGACTTACTTTAGAGACAACTGTTTTTCTTGGATTACATTTGTCTGAACAATAGGTTTGCATTTACCTTTTAAGCTGCCTGCCTTCTGTAACTGGTGGCATTTGTCATTAAGCAATTTATTGTTTCTCTGTTTACTGCTTAAATGCCATTTTTAATTATAACTGCCTACATTATCTCACTCTTCTTCCTCCATCATTCTCTACTGTCTGGCATTTTACAGTCTCCTGCCAGTTAAGCTAATACAATGTGAATGAACATGACAAGCTTTTTACTGTCCACCACATGGACAATTGGCTAAGTTATGCTTATTTATTCATCCAAGATTCAGAAATACTAAATTCCATTCCAAGCTCCCAAAACCCCCATTTGTTAGGGTAACCTGTCCATTCCTTCCCTTCCTTCATTTGTAAAAATCAGTAACTCCAGCTTGTACGAAAAGGGCAACATTCCTCAACCCCACCCAGTCTCACATCTCTGACCCCATGCTCTCTTGCTCAGCAGTTCCAACTGCTTCCCTCACAGGTCACAGTTCTCTTGGCACGCCCCCTCCCCACATCCTTAGCTCATACTGCCTTCTAAATAGGGCTTTCAGCCTTGGTGGACTAATCCCATCCAACTCCTCACTCTTTTCTCGTTAGCCAGGCCTTCTTCTCTCTGCAAAAATTCCTCTTTTCAGGATAGAGAAGGAGCACCTCAGCCAGCCACCATCTCTCTTGGCCTCTTCAGTACCAAGTTCATCACCCAACTACTACTACCTTCCAACAGGCTTCAGTTCTGGGCTCTGCCTGTTAAAATTAAGCACATCCCTCCTTCATGGTGCCTGGTTCTGAGGTGGAAATATTTTGCTCCAATATCACTTGAGGTGTTACAGAAGACTATGGACCCATCTATCCTATCCAGCCCTGTCCTGTATGCTCCACACAGATTAACTGTCCTATTCCTCTGTAGAAAACCCTCTGAAAAAACCCTTTTCAAACACTTTTATCATGGCCAAACAAATGCATATTTTGAAGAGGCAGGAATAGCATCAGAAAAATAAAGAAAATTCAATTTTTCTTGTGTGAACTTTATCTTAAAAAGAAGACCAGGCATGCTTAATCAAACAGATCAGCATGTTAGCAACTAAACTCCCACGTTACTTGAATGTGCATTTTGCATAGTGAAAAAAATGCTTTTGACTTCATTGTTTCTCCATGCAGCACAACATGGAGAACACAGGTCAGAAATTACACAATCCAGCCGGAAACAAAGCAATATAACAGCAAGTATCCAACAGAATTACATGAATTTTACCCCATCATAAGAAGATTGTATCCAACTTTATTTCAGAGTAACACAACCTTCATCTATAGGACTCTCCCTTCAGCATTACTGACTTACTGGCTACTTTTCTTTACCTTCAGGTATAACACAATTTACCAATTCAGACTCTAATTAAAAATATTGGGTTTTACATACCTGTACCCCATAGTTTTCAAAGGCATCCTTGACATCTTCATTTTCAGCTGATGATGACATATGAAAGGCAGATCCTGAGTACTCACCTACAGTGAAAATCACACATTTTTATAACCAGCATGGCTTAATGCTACTTATTTAGACCTAGAGTGCATCTTGAATATTTGTGAGAAAAATCTTAACACAAAATACAACATCCTCTCAAATTTCTGAGCTGCTAAGGAGAAAATCATCACCATACAGATTTAATATGCATCTGTATGAATTCCTTTCATCCATGGCATTTTACTTTCTAATGTAAAAGGGAAATTTTATGAATATCAATATAAATGGTCACAAATAAACCACTCCTGCTTCTTCAAGGTGCATGATTTCTCTCCCCCTCTGAGACACTGTGTGCCATGTAGTAGCTAGCTACATACTTCCAGCAATTTTAATTTCTTTATGTGTTGTGCACAGAAGATTACAAACAAAATGAAATATTGAATATGTAAGGTTGCAGGTTTACTCTATGCATGAAACAACTCTGCCTTTAGACACAAACCTGGACTGAGCATTTCAGCCAAACTGTTGCCTCATCTGTTGACGAAGACATGGATAGCAGGCTGAATGAAAGACAGGCTTGTGAAAGGTTGAGAAACAACCCATAATCCAGATGTTTCACTTGTACTGCTGAAAACTGGATTTCCTCCTTTCCTCTCTCAGAATTTCAAAGTAATATTGGACAGGTCACAAACTCCTCAGAAACAGTCATTCAGTCTAGACCCTCCATTAGTGGGTGCCTACTTTGAATCTCTGTTACACCTGAGGACTGGACTCCAGACTGTCCTAGATACAGGTTAGAAGCAGCAATTGTCACTGTTTGTGTGGAAAGCATACTGAACACTTTCAAATAACAAGTATTCAGAAAGAAACTTAAGCCCCACCAGCTCAAGTGTGGCATGTAAAAACAAAGATGGAGGCTCTTTATCTCAACCACTCTGCACCTCCTTTCCTGCTCCATAATTCTATGGTGTATATGCAATAGCTTTTCTATACACAATGCTTCATTGCTAAGGAGGACAAGGTATTCTACAAGAAAAGTGAACAAGAAGGGAGAAAATAGGTCTCATCATAAAGATAAAAAAGGATCTGGTATTATTGAATCACAGGGCTAACCTCTCTTCTGGCATTTTCTGCTTTAGGTGACTCCTTTTGCAAGCTTTATTTTCTCCAAGGGGATAAGATTAGATACAAGCTTAGAGTTACAACCCACATGTCTGAATTGGGAACCTAAGCTCCTCAGTCAGTCATACAGGTCTCCAGAGGTCGATTCTAATCTCAAGTTACACAAGTGTGGAATAGCAGTTTTCTCCTAACTCAATCACTGGTGGCTGCAATTTCCTGTATTTTCTGTAAATTTTTTTGGGGGTATTTCCCACATCAGTTATTAGTGATTTGGCAGCACTTATTTCACAGGGGTGTTATGATCATGTGTTGATGACTGTGATGCATTTCAGAGTCTGACCAGCATTAAAGATAATAATAACAATAATTAATAATTATCTAACAATAACGTTCTACAAGGAAAACAGGCATTTTCCCCTTTTTCTTGTTTTTCAAGCTTATAGAGCGGATTTAGCCCCTACTGATGCCTGTTGATATTCCACTACCAAGCTGTTTGCTGGTGGAGAGGACAAATGTGCTGGTGGTCAAGGAATATTTGTAGATGATATCACAGAAGGAACTCTACAGAGTGTCATAAATTATCACTACCAAGATGCTTAGAATAAGTAAACACTTATAAATAACCTCCATAATTTGGAGATGAGCATCTTCCTTTCGTTCAACAGTTATGCACAGCTTTTGTAGAAGGGTCCATGTCCTTCCTACTAAAACTGCAATGTGGCTGGACTTGAACCACCAAGTCCCTCCCTCACTGAGCATACAGTTCTGGGAGTGCCACCTAGAAGAGGTGGCCAGAAGCACTGGAGCCCAGTGCAGCTCAAGAAAAGCATCTGCACAAGATGTCACACTCATTTGCAAAACCCTTTCAGAAAACAAAAGGAAAATAACTCCAGAGGCCAGAATTAGGCATAGACAGGCACCCAGTGGGTTGGTAATCTGCACATAAACCTCTTAGGTGGTTACAATGTCTCCTAGAATGAGAGAAGTCTAGGTAAACCAGTGTGCTTGGAGTTTCTACTACTCGTAGAAGACTCCCTCCTCCAAGAGCAGGGGTGGTCAGACAGATGGCAACCCTAGCAGAACCCTCGCCTGGAATTGGTCACAGCAGAGAACCAGGAATATCAGGAAGTGTGTTTTTGAGAAACTGAAGGAAAGCAAACTTAAGGACTGCCTGAAAAGAGAAGATGACAGCATGTGTGGTGGAGGAAGCCTACATCACAAAGGATATTTACAGTGTTCAATGGCAGATTAGAGGAGGGAACAGACAGATGCATACAGGCATATTTCAGTACACCTGCTCCCAGAACACCTTGCTAGAGCCATTAAGTTTAGGAAAAAGTTTGCAAGTACAATGCGTTGGTCCATAAAAGACCAATGAAAGGAGACTGTCTTGAATACCTTCAATATCCTCTGCATCTCCTAAACCAAATTCCTCCAATAGATCTGCAAAACAAATACATCAAATGCTTTATTAAATATTATTTTCCAGAAAGACTATGACACTAAATCCAGTATCACAAGAAGTAAACATTACCTGATTTCTGTTGTGCTTTTTTAGGAGAGGTTTCATTCATTTCCAAAACAGATTCAGGAGTCTTCAGCTATGAAAGACACAATACAATGACAAAAAATTAAATTCAAACTACATTTGATTTAATGAGCAGAACAAGTATATTCAGTCTAACATAAATAAATACTCACCTGTGAATTGTTGAGTGACTCTGAAAAGCCTGGAGGTGAAAAATGTTTTGGAAAGTGTTATTTTACTTAATTTAAGGTATATTTTACTCTATTCAGCCGCAGCAGTGTTTACAAGTACTAGTTGCAAGCATTATTGCATCAAGAGTACAATACCTAACATTTAATTGCCTCATCATACAGCACTTGTATTGGTATCCAAGAAATGGACAATGCATGCTTCCCATCGTGCACCTGGGATTTAAAAAATAACAGTCACAAATCGAGTGCGATCCATGTGAAGCATTAAGGTCGGTATTGTTAGCAGAACAAGATCAAAATACTTAGTTCTTTTGAGGAGCTGAATCCTTTCTAAGGATTCTTTCAAAAGCCAAAGCTTGTCTGCTGTAATAAATGAATATAAAATTGTCCCACAGCACTATGACTGTGATTAACCTGTAGGAGTTCAATATTGAGAAGTATTTTCCTTTGTTGATGAGACAGAGAAAGCATGGCTGCAGACACTGACACCTCATACACATGCTGTTCAATGAGGCAAAAATCAAGCTAGCTCTCATCAGATTGGTCTGGTTTAGCTTGCAAGGAAGCAAAAGAAACAAATTTTGCTTGGTTGTAATCTGCATTTATAACATAGTTCCAATTTTATTTTATTTATTTATTAAAAACAATGTGTCCAACATAGAATTTATTTTTAAACTCTCACAATCTCTGGCCCACCTATATTTCTCAAATCCTCTGTTTCAGCTATCTTACAGTTTAAGTCCTCTCATGAAGGAAGTATATGAAATGTCACTCAGAATGGCTCCACAGCAAATAATTTATATTTTAAAAAACCAAACCAAACCATTAGAAGTTCCAGGATCTTACTGCAGTAATCCTGGTGGTCTAGCAGTATGGAAATACCTTTGAAAGATTACCATAGTCACCTTTTACCCCATTTTCATGCTGGTTTTAAACTTATCATAGTAGCATCATTCATAGAAGAGTCCTAGAACAGCCTCTCAACACATACATTTACAAGCTCCTAGGAGCTTGTAAAGTTCTGCTTCCAGCTGACTAAACCAAAACTGGATTAGTTTCTTCAGCTATTCCATTGTACTTATACTACAAGCGGGACTAACAAACCACTTGTTAAGGGAGAAATCCTTCAGAAAAGAGTTCTACCCCTATAGCAAAACTTCCCTACCAAAACTTCCTATGCTCCAGATGCTCAGGAGATGAGTGTCACAAAATACAGGCAGAAATCCTTAGCAACAAAACCTGAATTTTTGGTCACATTTTAGCTTTTAGGAAAAGCACAACAGAAAGCTATCAAATATTAAGCTAGGAAAAAAGCCACAACAAAACGCTTTGCCAGATCACATCTTTCTTCTGCTGCATTGTCATCTAAGAACATTTAAATGTTCCGACAGTTCAGTCCTAAACCACATATACTTTTGTCACTATGCAAGAAGTACCTGAACCCAAAAAGACCACGAGCACGTTCAAAGAACACACACAACATGAACAAGACAACTTCCTTCACATGGTGGTCAGCTGTGATAACTGGTGTTAAATAAAAAAATACTAAGCACTGCATTTGTATAGCGCACACCCACGTTGTAACAGAATTCCAAAACACTGTTCACTTTAGCCTATAAATGCTCACAACAGACAAACATTTAATCCACCAGGGTGTTACCATTGTTGCGTTCCCCTGAACCAATCTGTGAGCATGCTCCATGTTGGTCTGCAGCTGGGAGCAGCACACTGGATGATACTTTTCTCAGACTTTCAGAATCCGTTTGAATAATCTAGAACACATGCATGAGAATGGGTACAAATGCATTTTCAACTCAATTCTATGCAAAAAGCTCCTGCTAAACCAACTTGCGTAGCATGGTTATCAAGTGTATTAGAGATACAAAAACCTTGGATACGAGCCCTGGAAGGGACACATCAGGACTGAGTATATTGGAAAATCACAACAGCTGAGTGTGTTTTCAGATCTTAGGCAAAATCCTCACAACCATCTAAACTATTGTGAGGGTGCTGAGACACTGGCCCAGGTTGCCCAGTGAAGCTGTGGATACCCCTTCCATGGAAGTGGTCAAGGCCAGGTTGGATGAGGCTTTGAACAACACAGTCTAGTGAGAGGCATCCCTGCCTATGGCAGGAGGGGTTGGGAGTAGATGGTCTTACAGGTTCCTTCCAATCCAAACCACTCTATGATTCTATTCTGTCATGGTAATAAACCTCGACCAACCAGCCAGCCATAAAAGAGAATTAACATGATAACTCAAGATGTGGGTTGTGAACCAATAACTGCAGGCCTGTGATGATCCAACTTTTGTACTGAACTTGTTCCTGACATTCAGGTTTGTGCTCATGTTCCTGAGGCATGTATCCTGCAGTGGTGAATGAACTCCTTGCTACTCCCAAGCACAAGGACAATTTGCCTTGAACCAAGATGAGCAAGGCAAAGCTTACAAAAACTAAAGGTACCTAATATATATACATAAAATATTTTAGCCTTGTATTTTTATGAAGGGGCTGGGGAAGAATTCAGCTTTCTTCACAAGAAAAGCCAGAGTGTGTTACCTACAGATCCTGCTCATTTTTTTCTAGCCTGTTACCACAGCCTTAAAGAACTAAAAGGGCAAACACAGCCAGCATGTGTGGTGTCCCTGTTGAACATGACTTTCAAAAAGGACCTAAGTAAACCTACAAAAGGTAGAGAGGACCTATTCAGAAGCAGCTACCCACCTAGGCTGTAGACCTTAAGGGCAACCACTGATTAAGTCAGCAGAACAGAGCTGTACGGTGAAAAAACAACAATAAACTTTACTGCTTTAACACTATACTAGAAACCAAACTCAAAGGCCAGTTGCTATGAGACCCAAGTCATTAGCCTGACCTAACTTCACTCCAGTCTTAACTGAACAGCTGGCCAAGGGGCAGGAGAATTTCAAAGAGTCCCAGTTACAAACATATGGCAGAAGCAGGAAATGAAGAAGTAAGCCCATCAACAGTAGCACCCTAGTCAAATGTAAGCCCTCAAGTGCTTCTGGATCTTACTCCTGCCCTCTCCCATTGGTGGTAACCTCAGTGTCCTTCACAGAAAGTACCTCAGAATCCCAAGGAGAATCAGAATCTTCCTCTTCCTCTGCTCCCACTTCTGGTAGGGCACCTACAAATGGGGTAACAAGTGGGAACTGAAAGTTTGTATTTCACTCTTCTAGTCCCCATCAGTCAAACCCTGCATCCCAAAGATACGGAGTTGTTCTACTGCTGAAGGACAAACTAAGAAGTGTGTGTTATTCAAGGGTTTCTTCACACCCAGCCACACCATAGTATTTCCCTTACATTGCTACCTCCCCTCTTGCCTCCTGTCCAGCAGATGGCTATGCACAACACCCAATACATTTGGGTAACATTCAGGAAGCTGCAGTCCTGTGGTATATAGAGTTTAGGTCACCTGCTTACCAGCCTACAGTTCCAGAATTTGGCATTTACTGTCACTTTCCACTGTACAGGAGGTACCATAGAAACACACCCAAAACTTCCTCACACTAACATCACTAAAATCACCAAGAAACAATGTTCCTTTTATAATGCAACTGGGAAAGATCTTCCTTGACAGTGAGGTGTTACACTGCACCTTTCCAGAAGCTAGACCTAAGCACTGCCATTTAAAAATACGTAGAGGCTCACAGCTCAAAACACTCACCCCAAACATAAAAAACCCCTTTCTGTTTCAGGGGACTAACATGTAAATCTCTTCTCTGGCAGACCAACATAAGGCTCAGTCTCAGGGGGTTCCAGGCCATATTAGACTATCTTCATTTCTCCATTTTAAGCTAGTCCATTAGGTAAAACTGGTTGAGGATTCACTCGTGTGGAGACGTGAGCTCAAAGAAGGGGGAAGGAGCTGGAGAGCAGCAAGGGCACCCATCCCAGAAGAGGGCAACTGCCGGTTTCAGCCTGGGCTCTCACTACTTACCCTGTGCCAAATGCATATGTACAGTGAAAAACACACAGGCAGGAAAGGATGTATAGGCACAACACTTGAATACAGCAGGTTCTGCCAAGGTCCCTGTGTAGCATCTAATCAGCAGCTACACATGCTCTGGTACAACCACACCAGACTACTCTTTGGAGACAGACAATGGAAAGAGTGCCTCCTCATTCTAAAGAAAGAGTGCCTCCTCCTTCTGCTCTGAGACCTGAGCTGAGTACCAAAAGTGCTGAACTCTGACACAGAAGAGTGGCACTGGAGAGACCTCCTACATTTTAAAACCAGACAAGGTGAGGCACGGGAACAGAACAGCCTGCAATCAGCTTGACTCTAATCTTGCCCAGGCTTTAGCCAAGAGCAATCACAGTTTTTCAATCCAACAGTACAGGCCAGAAAGGGGAATACTACCTTCACACCCAAGACATTCTAGTCCTCCTGTTTTTCATCAGCACGTTTTGTTCAGATCACTTCAGGGGGAACACAGCAACAAAACCAAGAATGGCACTTGCTTCATTTGGAATCCAACAACACAATTTCAGTTCTTAAGGAATGAACTAAAAGGAACAAAAGCTGCTTTCCCACTTTGCCAGTGTCCACTAGGATTCACAGGTGAGGGAAAAATTTACTACCTCAGAAGTCAGTCAGCATTTCAGTTCATTTACTGTGCATTAATATTTGCAGAGGAAGAATACAGGTCAGTATTTACTAACTAATTTCTCTCACCAGTGTTGTCTTTTGAAGCAGTGTGGACTTGACGGCTGTCATTAAAACCAGAATGTTTTACACCCTCAACAACTGCAATTTGTAGCTCTTCACCACTGTCTTCACTTTCCTGCTCCTCCTCCTTTTCTTCCTGGTCAGGTGATTCTTCCTAAAAGAGATAAACAAAAACAGCTGGAAGAAGCAGGAAAGAGCATGTTGTTTGCCATCCATTAACAACCCAAACAATACTTCTCTTGTGTAAGACAAAAGGCAAACTCTGTTGGGCATTGTTTTACCAGGCCTTCTATTTTTCCACTGAAATCTATATGAGTAGAAATAAAAGCCTAATGTCCTAAATCTCACCCCTGCTCCTGCAAAGCCCCTGACAAGGACTTCCTCATGTCATTCTAACTCCAGCTTCATTTAAGTTACATCTTTCTGGAACACATTCCTTCTTTTCCCCTGGTTTGCTCCAAGAAAAACCACTAGCTTCCTGCTTTCATTCAAATTTTCAGCCAACATATCATGAACTTTACTAAATGGCAGTACACCTTCACAGATAAAAACTGTAAATACAACTGAGAAAAATTTAGCTGACACCAGAAAAATTCTACTGCCTATTATTTTTCCTGCAAAACCACAGTAACTAATAGAAAAAAATACGGTAAATACTGCCTGATACTATTCTTATACCTAAGAAAATGCTTTGGCTAGGAGTACAACATTTATTAATATAAAAAAAGGATAATCAAAGATGTGTGTATGTGAAGAATAAGTATTGACAGAAATTCAGTTTACCATTTTTTATTGCCTATATTATCCTTGGAAAATACCCTTGTGATTGAATCATCCCTATATACTTACTTTGGTGCTTGAGTGAAATGCTGCTCTTAATCTTTCTTTGTACCCATTTAAGGGCAAGTTTTCACTTTCATGCGTCAGTGTTTCACAGACTTTATCATCTACTTTTTCATCTTCTTCAGTATCTTCATTGTTTACACGTTCAAGAACAACAGAGTTCGGTCTCTGACTTTCAAGCATTGGGCTTTTTGCTGCTGACCAAGAACTAGTATCACTTTCAGAGCCATTACTGAAACTTGACTTTCTCTCGTTACGATCACAATTATCTGTGAGAGATGGAGGTATCTCTTTTTTCCAGTCTGTCATTTCAGACTCTGCAAAACAGAACTCGGCGTTTCTGTGAAAATCCTCCTGAATCACGCTTTTCCGGTTCCAGCTTTCTTGTTTATCTTGCAAATTATTTAGATTTGGAAAGACAGCTTGTTTTGGTACTGACTTGCAAGATACTTCATTATTCATTATCTTTGGAGACACAGCAGTTGACACAGGAGTTATATCTTCTTGCAACCCTTCATAACACCCAGCTATAAAAGACACAGGAGTATCAACAGATTCCTCCACCTTTTCATCAAGTTTTTCACTTACTTTCACATCACAGACATCTCCAGTTCCACACCAAGCTTCTCCTTCATACTTTGCACTACTCGAATACTCCAATTTCTGATTAATTTCCTCTTTAGGCTCTGTTTTCTCCCCTTGCTCTTTCTCCAGTATGTCATCAGACTGAGTTTCTTCCAGATCATCCTCCTCCTTTTCATCTTGAGAAAGTTCTTCATCCTCCTCCTCTTCTTCCTCTTCCTCCTCATAATCCTCATCATCTCCACTGTCATTTTCATCACCTTCTTCCTCTTCCTCCTCCTCTTCTTCTTCCTCCTCCTCCTCCAATTCTTCTTCCTCCAGGTTGCTTGTATCCGAGACATCTTGATTCAGCGATTCTCTGTCTCCTCCTCTGCTCAGATTTACACCTGATGAGGCTCTTTCTTTGGGGGTTTTCTTTGGTGACTTAGGACTTTCAATTTTCGAACCATCACCATCAACTTAAAGCACAAGAAAAGGAAAAATGCATGTGAACAAAAGGAGTTATTTATATTAAGTGCAATTAGCATGTTTCCAGACTAATGCACAGGAGAGGAATCATCTGGGAATGTCTGGAAAAGGAGACAGCTAAGGGATGGGCAGGATGGAGGACAGACTTGACCAGGGACAAAGGTTTAGGATGGATTAATATCTTAATTTTAATGATATGGCTTATTTGTTTCTCAAATGACTAAGTGCTACGTTTTCAAAGTTTACTACAGAAAAAAACATTAAAGAACTACTTAGCAAGTCTACTTTTATCGATCAGTATATCAGAAGCTTACTGTTTTTCCTGAGCTGCTGGGAAGCATTCATTAAGAGAGTCAAGTTCGGCTTCTGCAGCTTCTGTAAATGAAGATTTATTTAAGAAAAAAACCAGTAACAACAACAAATACTATGTTCACATCAAACCTTGAACAGTATAGATATAATCAGGCTGTCCTTTTGATAATGCTCAGGTGCTGGCTCCATTCTATGCTTCTAGCTACACAAACAGTCCTCACATATCCAACTCAGAATTTCACCCCAAAACATTGTGCAATTCTGCAAATTGTTTACAAAACTATGTTTACATGCGTAACAGTTCAAAAAAATCAGTTTTTAATCTAAAATCTAGTAAAATTCAGCTACCTTTAAGATGGCAGTTTCAGAATGCTTACTTGCAAATGTGCACGACTTAAGTGACTGTTAAGATGCCTAGACATAATGCATAAATTAGACCCTGCAAATACACTTATCAAAATATCCCTACATTTCAGTATCATGCCAGAAAAATGTGTAACATCTATTTAAATAAATGCAAGAAAATGAAATAACATTAAAACTAAACATGCTAGCATCTCCAGCATTACATAGTGGGTTGAACTGCCACACTCAGGTTCCTCATCACTGCAGAATCCCAGTGCAACAGAACAGATGGTCCTAACATCACTGCAGAAGTTGGCAATTCTTTAGAACATTAGTGAAAATAGTAGGGGCAAGAGCTTGTAGCTGACAAAAAGAATACCACCCGAGCATTCAAAAAAGAGAGAAAACATGGAGTGTGAGATTACACGCAAGCATGAAATGCCATCTCATAGAAGAAAAAAAGACAACCCATTTGTGTAACTCATCCATTGAGAGCTCTTCAGGAACCTCAAGAGGAGGAAAGAACTGGGTGATGAAGCATTTCAGCAGATCTTGATAATGAAATGCCCTTTGTCTGTTAGGATTTTATCAACAAATTTTGCATGAAACAATAACAATCTCTGGAGAAAAACAGATTACAATAGTTACTTAGAAACTTTCAGGGTCTGCAAATCTGACCCAGATGAACAAGAAGAAATAAAACAATGTGGTTGTTTATCTCACTAACTATTGCTCTTTTGCCCCAAGTCACAAATCTACTGCATGCTCTGCCACAGCTACAGGTCTTTCAGAAAAAACTCACAGCAGAAGAAAGGCAAGTAGGCCAGAGACTGCTTCTAAGGAGAAAACAATATTGGCTGGAACTCCAGTTTCTTTCTATCCCAGAAAAAAATTGCTTTCAAATAATTTATTTTTAAAGGACATTTTTCCTCTAAATGCACCATACCTTGGGGGTAAAATCGAGTTCTTCTTCTTCAGAAGTATGCCAACTGTCATCACTTCTCTCCTTCTCAGAGCTTCTTAAAAAGTAAAGCAGAGTGAGTACTGTCCCTCTCAAATCATCCCTCAAAGAACTGTTAGGTATTTTTAATGACTCACCTTACTGAGTCTCCTTGGGAAACGTCATCTATTGCTGTTCAAACATGAATTGACATGTTGAAATTAGATTTGGCATGCTAAAAATTAACCAGTACATATAAACATTTAACATGGACGCCTCTACAGGTCATAATAGAATGAAACTTTGGGTAGCCAATTCAACACCAGACAGCATGCACTAATGCATTTCTAAACCAACTGCTTTTTCAAGCCATACTTAATTAAAAAAAAACCCAAACTAAACAAAACACAGAAAACCAAAACATCACCACAAAAATCAAAACAAAAAAATCCCACAATACAAACAACAACAACAAAAACAACAACAAAACCACAACATAAAATAAGACCAGAGTTCTATCTTCTCCGGACTCTTATACTTAGAAGTTGAGGAAACATCTTTAAATTGCAAACCAAAAAAATAGCATAGCATGAATATGCTATATTAGTAAACAGTTAACAAATCAGTGGCGATTTAGCAAGACAGTCAGCAAATGGAACTTCAAAGCACTCATGACACACGAGTACACCTCACATGCAGAGATTTTACTATTTTATATAACATTATGTATAACATTATGCTATATACTATCTGCTGCTCTACCCAGTTACGGATTATTCTGAAAAGGCAAATAAAAGCAAAAGTATAATCAAGATCTACAGCTTAACTTCACACAGAAGAACCACCAGCAGTTTTCTACAATAGAAAGAAAAACAGCAGTTTTCTACAACAGACAGAAGGGGCACAAAGAGGGCATCCTATACTACAGTCAAGCTTTCAACAGTGTCATGAAGGCAACTTGAATGTAGGATAAGTCAGGTCATTTAGGGACCTCAGAAAGTCTCTTAGCCAATTGCCTCCTCAAAGAAGGCTCAGCTGTGAGGTCAGATAAGGTCACTTAGAGCTTTATCCAGTCCTGTCCCTCCAAGGAGGGAGACTGTACAACCTCTCTGTATTACTGTCCTCATTATGGTGAAGCTTCTCACATCCAATTAGAAACTCTCTTGTTCCCATTTATGCCTCCTATTTCACCACCTCCTGTCATGCGCCACTAGGAAGCACCTGGCTTTGTCTTCTCCTTCTATGTACTAGAAGCTGCTGCTAGGTCCACTTCAAAGTCGCCTCTTCTGTAGGTTGAAGCAGTCTGGTTTCTTTAGCCACTCCTCAAAGGACAAGTACTCCTACTCCTTACAAATCTGATGCCTCCCCCTGGGGCTGTTGAACTTGCTTACTGCTGAAAGACCAATCTCTCTTGCACTGGGGGCTCAAAATTATACCCAGGGAGCTGGACACAATCCAGTCAGTGTCAAGTACTGGTGGACAAGCACTCTCCTCTGTCCCTTGGCTATGCTGGTCTTAATACAGCCCAGGACACCTCGGTTGCCAGGGCAACCTGCTGGCTCATTCTCAGCTCACTCCCTGCCAAGACCCTCTGGGCCATCTTAGCAAAGCAACTCTCCTCCCAGGCAGCTACAGCATGTTTTATAGCAAGTGGTTTTCGCTTTCAACGTACAGGACTTGGTACTTGCCCTTGCTGCATTTCATAAGACAGGCCTGACAGTCCACTTTCCCAGCTTGTCAAGGTCCCTCTGAACAGCAACACTGCCCTCAAGAGTAGCTACTGATCCTCCCAAATGGGGTCATTTGCAAACTTGATGATAGCGCATTCCAGCACTTCTCGAATGTATTAAAGAAATCTGAATTTCAGGAACTCAGCCTGAAGAGTGCTAAAACCTCTCAATTACCAATAACTACAATGAAGTTAAAGGGTCCTTCAATTCCCAAGACAAAAGGGAAAAAAACAAAGCAAAATAGCCTCCACATAGTAGCCATTTCAGCTTTCTCAAGTTCTCAAGAACAAATTCTTGTGAGCTATCATAACAAAATGAAAGTTGCTTACAAACAGGAGATGGGTGACCTTCCCTGAAGTCACATGATGAGAACTAAACTGAGGTCTTGGAAAAAATAATTAGAGAAGAGAAAACAAAGGCATATGTAATGCCTGAGGGCATCTCCTCTACAAACAGTAAACCACAAAGGAGCATGGAAATGTTATCTGTCCTAAAGAGAAGGCTTATGTGGAGACTTTAATGAGTAAAACTCCTGACCTGAACAGGGCTTTGAGACAATGAAACACAATGTACATGTGCAGTGTGCACATATCATGTAGACAAAACATAGAGGCTGAAACTTCCAGTGCAAGGACAAGCTAAAACAGTTAAAATACCAACACAGTCTCTGATTTTGAATGTTTCCTATTACAAACACCTAACATTTAAAAATATTACTTAGTTTTACATACTGCAGTTTTCTGTTAACTCACTTAGTACTAGCAGTCTAATACACCTGCTAACCTCTCAAGCTGAATAAAAATCTGTCTAAGAACTAGGTGGACACCATGGACCAATCAGTTATAAACTCCTGACAGGTGACTTCCGTTTTATTTTTAATGAGTACAGTTATTGATCAAACCAGCTGAATAAGTTATCTGAACTTTTGCTTTCAATGTAGAGTAACTTTAAACAAAAATGATCAAAGCAGGTCACATTGTCCTCTAGAAGGCAAGAAAGTTCATGAGCTAGCTTTCAGACAGACTTTGATGCCCTACTATACAAATGGGATCTAAACAAGAAGTCTCTGGGGATTGCTTGTTTCCGCTTTAACTGAAGTCCATTTCCATTTTAGAGTATCAGAAGAGCATTTTTTAAATTTACTATCACTATTGACACAAAGTAAATGCTCAATTCAATAATAAAGGACCCACGCAAAAACATGCAAACAAAAAGTACTCAAAGCCTGCTCTCAAATCTAATTTTAAAGCCAGAACCATCAAAACAGGGACCAGTAGGATAGTTAACATCATAGATGTGTTAATACTTATAGATCGTACAACATGTTTCATATTTGAAATGCTACTGCATGGAATACCTTTCCTTGATTTTCCTGTTCTTGATGTCTGGTTAGGAGATTGTTGCATTCCTATATCCAGTTAGGAAAAGGCATGGAAAGGACAGATGAAACAATGACATCAGAATAAATCTGAATTTCCAGAGATGGGGAAAACATAAGCAGTACACCAACAAAGCTATGGCAATGGGAGAACACACTGTGACTATCAGCCTACTTTACAGTTCTAAGTGCTAGAAATAAAAGTAATCACAATCTACAGAACTTTACTCTCAAGGGACAGTGTCAAACACTAAAACCTAATTTACTTGCTCCATGTAAAATACGCATATTCCAATACTGTGAAATACTGAAACAAATTATTAGAAATTTACTCTGCTGCCAACTTTCTATTTCCCTCAACTTGATTAGTCCTCATCTAGCACAGACTGCAGATGTCATTCCTTCTTATTTGCGGAGTGCTTTATACATACTGCAAACTTAAAATCCCTCCCTCTAAGCATCCCTAAAATCCTTAGATGCCAACAACTAAACTTTAGAGATACACTATCCAGAAATTCTGGAGGAAATCTTGGCTCTCACTACTCACACCACCATGCAGCTTCGAGTCACTGTGTTATTAACACTCAATCAAGTTACAGTTTTAGAGTTGTTGTTATCCCTCACTAAAAAGCTTGTTGCCAACAGAAAGTTGCTGCCTTAAATGAGTTCACCTTACAAGTTGTATCAGTTGGTGCCTAATACAAACATAGGCCCCTCCTACCTCAGTCTGAAGAAGAGAGAGTCCTGCATATATTGATTTGACCATGTAGAAGCTATGCCCACCAGCCTGAATGCAAACGTGACAAGCAGTCTACCCCCAACCCTGCTCCCCTTGGGCTATGGGGCAGGCCACAACTGGACCAAAATGGGTGCACTGACTGGTACAAGAGTCATGCACGTGTGTTTGTGTGCGTATGTGTGTCTGTGTAGTGTGGAACACACATTTCAGAATATAAATCACTATCCACCTGCTCTACCCAGCCTGCCTAGTTAGATGTTGTATTTCAAGTAAATGAAGGGTGTGGTTCTGTTCTTACAGCTACACACCACTATATTTCTTCATGACAAGGCCATAAGAGTTGTCTCAGAACAGAAGGGAATGCTGCTTATAACAATTTTACTACAAATACTTGGAACAGATGTGGCAAAAGGACTCCTATTAAAAACATATACTTAAAGAGATCTCAAGGTGGTTTCTCAGCCCTTTTCCATTTTTCAGTTTTCTTAAATGGTGATACAGCACATCTTTTCCTGACCTCAGGAGATGTAAATCACAATGAAACATTAATTTATCTTCCAATATCTTTACACTGAAAAACCATCAGTTTACACAGGGACTCTGGGAAACACTGAGGGAACAATACACTAACATGCAGTGCAGTAGATAAAAAAAGGTGCCACTGCAGACATACTAGAAATCTGAATCTTTGCCTTAGTGTCTGTTGCTGTGCCCCAAACAGCTGTGCTGTAGTAATTCTGTGCTGCATAGTCCTGCTGGAGGCAGTGACAAATGCCTGGGCACAGGAATCTGTTGCTGCAGATTTATTTCTACAGTGAAGGAAATCTCAAGTTTATGAGCGGACTCTGTGGAGATAACTCATTAAAAGAAGCTTAGAGCAGGTGAAACTATTAATATTAAAACAAAGACACAAAAACTCTGTGGACAGCAACAAGACATTTATCTTCCTGCTAAGTCATTTGCTGCTTTCCAACTACAGGAAGCTGAAGAACTACTCGGGATGAACCTACTGCTTTTGCAATTGCATTTGCATAGTCTGAATGGCTATTTACAGGTAAAAGTACATACCTAAAAAATAAAACCACTCTGGCCTAGTTCATTCCCTGCCCCTCTTCTTTCTCTCTGTAGGAAAACCTATAGAGATGGGCAACCTGACAGGTAGAAAGTAACACCACAGTATGTGGACATGTAGCACACAAATCACAGCTGCTTTCACAGCCTGACAAGAAGCATCTCCAACTAGCAACAAATAAGCACATTCCCAAAACATATTGTGCTACTCCATCTAATGCTTGCACTTAAGTCAACATTGAACACAGTAAGCGTTAACAATACAAACCACCTAAAGAAAAGGCCACTTAGATTTTCCTCATGAGCTCCTCCACACTTAAGGATCCTACCTCCTCTGTCGACAGCAGGTGCGCCCAAAGTTAAGCCAGCGGCTCCTGCCCGGTAAGGAGTGCCAAGTACTGTGAAGCCTTGTGCACCACCTGCAGAAGCTTCTCCTGTGTTTTCCCAGTCTGCATGTTCTGCCAGATGTTTACTAAGACTGTTTGGAGAAAGATATTAAATGTATTTGGTAAAAATAACCACATACTTTCATAGACCATACAGCAGAATAGTTAACAGCCACTTATTCTCCACCCTACGCATATTCAAAGCTGTACAAATTCATATACTCTTAAGTATTTGTTAAAGGTAATACACAAAGAACTGTTACATACTTTAATAAGCACTACAGTTACATTCATCTTATAGACGCATATTCATACCTTTGAAGTAATTAACTCCTGCTTAGTACATTTTTTCAGCCTGGCTTTTAAGCACATGTAACCACCTTAGAGCAGGAACACCCATGGCTACAAAGCTATGCTTCAGAGGAATAAACTGCTTAAGATTTTAACAAAAGGGGTATTTGTCAGATCTCCTCTGAAACAAAAGGCAGACAGTTCTTGCTCATTGTAGTGGAAGTCAGTAAGGACACTGGGCAGATGTGAGCTTGACAACAAAACTTGAAATGTAAAAGAGAATCCTAGGTAGAAATTTTCCTCAACTTCCAAATTAACACTAGCACAGGAACAATATGCATCAGAACACATCACTGAGCACAGCTTCAAGAAAGGTCTAAACATATGATTAAACCTTGCTGCTGTTACCAAAAATATTCAAAAGCCACACTGATAACTGCCAACTTATTCTAATTATAAAGTTGAAAGTTAACCTGGAATATCCATGAATAACAGCATAATCCTCAGCTGTCCAGCCATTAGTGTCTTTATGGGTAACGTCAGCACCATACCGAAGAAGAACTTTTATCAGACTAAGCTCCCCAGCAGAAGCAGCAGTCATAAGTGGGGTTCTGAAAGATCCAAAATATGACAAGAAATAGATCATTTTACACAGACACGGATTTTTTTCATTCCTGTTTGCTCTCAGAAAAGTATTTTCCCCATTACTTTAAAGTGAAGGAAAGAAAAAGCAGTTTCCATTAAAAGCAACAATAAAATGGGAGAGGGAGTCAAAACAATTAAATGTTCACATAACCTTCCAAATATACAGCACTTACCTGCAAACTATGCTGCTATGCATATGGTTTTTGGAACTGAGGCAATGCTGCTAAGGTTATGAAACACTTCCTGACAGACAATGCCCTTTTGCAATCCTCAATGCAGAAACCATCCACTGAGGTATGACAGCAGCCAAGTGCAGACATGCTTTCACAAATTACACAGAAATAGCTCCATGTGTGTGTCCCTGCTTTTTTTTCAGATCTCATTCTCATGCCTATCTGCAATTCAACCTAAAGAATACCAAAGGGACCCATTTTGATAAACCCCTTACCTTTCACACTGATCTCGAGCATGCACATCAGCTCCTTTCTTGAGGAGGAACTCTACTATCTCTTCTTGATGTTCAGAGACAGCAAGAGTAAGTGGAGTACATCCCTCCTGATAGGACAGAGAAATAAATCAAACTGAAAATCAAAGTAAAAAAAATATTCAAGAGAAATAATAATGCAACTTTCTGAAAGAATCTCCTTAATAAATATTAAAAATACCTTATTCTGGGCATCAATATTGGCATTATGATCAAGTAACAGCCCCACTACAGTTGTACTAGAAGACAAGACAGCCAGATGCAGGGCAGTGTTGCCATCAGTGTCTACCAGATTTGGGTCAGCACCATGCTCCAGAAGAATAGCCACACATTTTTCCTGCTGGCACTGTACTGCCTGGCAACAACACACACAAAAAGGTAAGATTCCAGCATTTACATTTCCCTCTATTACCATTTCCCCAGCTCCTCAATGCTGGAAAACAGAGCATTTTCAAAAGTTAGTTAACATAAGCCTGTTCTGTGCCAATCACAATGTCTTTTTCTACACGGGTCTGTCTAAAGAATCCTGCAATACACATCTCAAGTGCATCATCAGTAAGCCCCACTTAGAAGAAAATAACATCTCACACATACCTTCATCAGTGGTGACTTGTTATCATTGTCAAAAAGATTTAGCTGGCACTTGTTTTCTACCAGATATGCAACAACATCCACGTGGCCATTCGCACAAGCGAGATGCACAGGTGTCCTGAAAAATACCTGTGTTAAATTAGCACAGACAGAGAACTAAAGAAATAATTTCAGTCTGTGATAAACGGGTATAACGAGAAGTGTCGCTTTGCACAAAAGCAAACTTAATGGGACTTCTCATCCCATTTCCAGTAACAGCAGTAGCATACCGAATGCCTGAGGCTAACTAGGAAATATCCTCCACAGAGTCCACTCGTAAACTTGAGATTTCCTTCACTGTAGAAATAAATCTGCAGCAACAGATTCCTGTGCCCAGGCATTTGTCACTGCCTCCAGCAGGACTATGCAGCAAAGAATTACTATAGCACAGCAAAACTATTGGGGGCATAGCAACAGACACTAAGGCTTGGAAATCTGATGACTATGGCAACTTCTAAGTTCTTCTATGATCATTCATGTGCCAGAAGCGCATCAGGGATGTAGGAGATGGATTTTATAGGAAGAATATTAGTGTTGCCCTGCACTTGCAGAATTTCTGCTTTTTCTCTAGCTTGCTTACTACTGCAGCAGAAACAACATACTTGCAACAAGGATGAGGACAAAAAAAACCACATAAAACTTCAAAGAACTTCTAATGTCTCGCTACCCACAGGAAACTGACTGAAGCATCAACAAAAGAACCCCTCAAGAGCCACTGCTACCACTTTTTGAGAAATTCCCATGTAAGTATGCAATACTTCTTAATTTCTGAAGAATGAACTGATTGAGATTATCTGAAAGCTAGCCAGGACTGGTCCAGAATCATGTAAAAGCTGCTACGAGCAAGCACTAGGAAACATGCGAAACCTGAAGAAGTCACTACCAGCTCTGCAACCAGAAAAGCCTTCACAAAACCTGCAGACTTGTTGCTGCCCTCCTCAACCAAGTCTCCAGGTCTGCCAACAGGAAAGGAGATGGCTCTACCTAGATCAAGGCCTGCTGAGCTTCACAGAAGATTCACTTAAGGGAACTGGTTGGCAGAGAACATCAGAGTGTCCACAGCCACCTGTCCCTGCAAAAGGTCTCCAGTAACATCAAAGCTGTTTGTCCACCCCAACCTGGGGACGCTGGTCCGACTCTGTTCCTGCTGCTGCTGCAATCCTATGCTGATCACCCATGGGGCAGAACTGCTGATGCCTGAGCAGCTGCAAAACAACCCCACTGGGAGATCACACGGCAAAACAGTTTGGGGGGACATACTTCCAGCACTTGAGTTGACAACCCAGTAGCTACAACATAAAAACCAAAAAGCTCTACAGTTCACTCTGACAGGCAGCTGACAGGGTGAATCTCTCTTGGTTACTACTTCTGAACCAGGAGTCATGACCAGCTGCCATTGTGCCTACAGTGCTTCCAACTCTGTGTGAAATTTTGCCCATCTCTTTCTGTACAGCTGAAGGCTTTGCTAGACCACCTCTGAAAAGCTGCCTGCTACTAACTGATGCTATTCCAAGAACAGGTTTTGGGAGGTCCTACAGGCTAGAGGACCCACTTTATGCATGGAGCTTGCTGGAGTTGTACAGGATTTTGCATTTGGAAATCCTGAGGAGCACAAACAAAATACTCATATGAACAATGCAGGTATTTTCTCCTTTACTTCCCACATCTGCTATTCTTTACTTCTGTTTCCAAGGATTGACTTTTACAGTCCTGGGGGACACGCTGAAGCTTTGAAACACAACTTGCTTCTGGTGGTCACCCATGACACAAATCAGAGCACCCACAAGCACCAAGAGGGCACAGCTGGGCCAGCAGCCCTCATGACTGGTATTGTGTACAGGGGCTGCAGAAAGCAGGCAGACTCAGTCCATTTAATCCCTCTCAGGTCAGCTGTTCAGCACTGGGCACTGTCATGCCCAAACCATTGCAGTGCTCTATCATTCGTACAGTGCCTTGTCTCTTGTATTTTTTACAGTGTTTTATTTTATTTAACTAGTTATAACACTGATACAGCACACAGGAGGAAACAAAGCTTTACAGACAAGATGAACTTAAAATGCAGAATCTAAGTTTCATACCTGATGACTGCATCTGCCAGAGAGAAATAAAAAAGATGCCAAAAATAAAAAAAGAGAAACAATGAGCAGCTACTTCCAGAAAGCCATGAGGCACCCTGCCTCTGGCAGCTGGGGTATGCAGAAAACACACTCAATCCACCAAAAAGCTGCATCCCCCATCTCCAGCTGCATAAAAAATACTGACTAGTACTGCTCACGCAGACAGCCCACAGTACCGAAGGGCACGCTCCTCCCTGCCTCTCCTACCAATCTAGGTGGTTTTAGGTGTTTTCAAGGCAATAAGCCACCCGGCTGACAAACGTCCAGTCTTCAGGACAGACAGCCTAGGGATCTGAGCTACTCTGGCCAAACCAGCATCTCTTCAGAGCACCACGAAGGTTTGAGTCTTTCCGGAGAAGGCATGAAAGGGCTGACACACTTACGACCCAAGCCCTCCAGGTGGGTCCCTCACACGGACGACCCGGCGCTGCCCCCCTTACCGCTCCGCCTTGTCCCGCCCGTCGATGCCCTGTTTCTTCAGCCCCTGCCGCACCTGGGC
>NW_009954407.1:2740992-2968317 GCF_000747805.2 Chaetura pelagica
GGCCCGGGGAGCGCGGGCGCGTCCGCGCATGCGCGGGCGGTAACGGGTGGGTCGGGCCGGTTCGGAGTTACCGTTATGGGAAAGGCCTTCGAGGTCATCGAGTTTAGCCGTTAACCTGACACCAACGAGTCCTTAACTAAACCGCATCCCTAAGTACTATGTCTATAGAAGTCAATACTCCTCAGTACCTAGCGCTGCCGGGGTTGTCGTGGCTGAAGTGCAGGACCTGGCGCTTGCCCTTACTGAGACTTGGGCAACTGGCCTTGGCCCGCTGATCAGGCCTGTCTGGACACCCCTGTAGAGCTTCCGGCAGATCCACACTGCCACCCAGCTTAGTGTCATCTGCTAATTTACTAAGGGTGCACTCAATCCCCTCATCTAGATCACTGATCAAGATGTTAAACCAGGAGTGGCCCCAGTGCTGAGCCCTGGGGAACATCACGCATGACCAGCCAGCTGCATTTAACTCCATTGACCACAACTTATTTGACCTGGCCATCTAACCAGCTTTTAACCCAACAAAGCTTATGCCCATCCAAGCCATAAGAAGCCAATTTCTGTACGTGAATGCTGCGGTAAACGGTGTCAAATGCCCTACAAAGTCAAGATAGACAATATCCACAGCCTTTCCCTCATCCAGTAAGTGGGTCGCCCTGTTGTAAAAGAAGATCAGATTTGTTAAACAGGACCTGGCTTTTGTGTTGGTTTGGTGGGGTTTTTTTGTCGTGGGGGAAGGGATCAAGTAAAAAGCTGAGAAGCTCCCTCTGCTCTAAAACCAGCCAAGGAGCCATTAGTGGTACAACAGATGCACCACTGTGATTAACACACAAAAGAACTGATATAAGACCTGAGCAGAACAAGCAGAAAAAAAAAGAAGAGCTGTGCTAGAGAGGTGAGAAGCAGCGCTGGGGTGAAGATCCTGGTGTTTGTTGAGAAAGAAGGTAAAGAAGGTGCCCAAGCAGAAGTTTGCCTGCAGTGTATGGTGAGATGGCAGCTGTCCCCCTGCATTAATGGAAGAACGTGGTGTAACACTCCCTGAAGACACCAGAAGGGGTGAACTTGGCCAGTGGGCTTGAATTTTGTGGCCAGTGGACTCGGATTTGTTGCTAGTGGACTTGGATTATATAGCTGTGGAAGACCCTGGTGCCAGGAGAGGTGATGGTTCCCAAAGCAGCCCATGACTCTGTGAGAAGCCCAGGCTGGAGCAGCTCCGGACCTCGTGGGAAGGACTCATAAAGGAGAGGTTCGTGGAGGACTCTCTCCCATGGGAGGGACCCTGTGGGGAAGCAGGGCAGGACTGTAAGGAATCCTTCTTCCTAAAAAGGAGGGAGCGGCAGGAACCACCAGCCTGTGAAATGACTCTAAACCCCATCCCCTGTCCTCCTGTGCCACTGGGGGGAAGGAGGTGGAGAAATCGGAAACAAAGTAATTTGGGCCCGGGAAGAAGGGAGGGGTGGGGTAACATATGCAAGCACAGCTCTTTGTGTTGTCTGTGTCCTGTTTGTGTTTGACTAGTGTGAAATTAAATTATTATTTTTTTCCTCAAGTTGAGTCTGTTTTGCTCAGGACCTTAATCAGTGAAGAACCCTCCTTGTCCTTTGTCTTGACCCAAAAGCCTTGTCCTCCTTATCCTGGTATATGTGCTGGGGGCAGTTGAGTGAGTGGCCAAGGGGCTGCTTCTTTGTTCTCATGTTAGGCCCAAACCACACCTTTCATGAACCCATGCTGACTAGGCCTGATCACCTGGTTATTCTGCATGTATCGCGTAATAGTACTCAGAAGCTCCATCAGCTTCCTCAGCACCGAAGTCAAACTGACAGGGCTATAATTTCCTGGATTATCCTTCTGTCCCTTCTTATTTATGAGTGTCACATGGGCTTGCCTTATTGCACATGGGGACAGCCAGCTCCTGCGTCTTCAAGACTTCTGTCTTAAAAAGTATCCAGCCTTCCTGGACTCCTATACCCTTGAGAACTACTTCCCAAGGGATTCTATCAAGTAGCCTCCTAAACAAGTCACTTTCTTACATCAAAGTTCAATAAAGCTTGATTTCTGCTTGGGGTACCTCTCTACCATTCTGAAAAGCACCTCTTGCAGTCTTTCTGCAGTTCAAAGTGTATGCTTGGTTCTTCACACACATGCCCTCAGTGCATCCAGAACACTGCAGCAGGTCTCCCCCCTGTCGAGCTGTCCTCAGCTGTCACACTTTATTTCTACTTTGTCAGTCTCTAAAGACTTGTTCTCTTAAATCAGTATACCTTGCTCTTAATATGAAACCGGTTCTTCAGTTCTTTTTCTTTGATGATTCCCTTGTTCTGTGTATCTTCCAGTTGCTGGTGGAATAGGTTTTCACTCTGGAGCTGGGCCAATCACTCCTGCATGGATTCCTGCTTTATTATCAATTGCCTTGCCCAATTTTCTGCAGTTGTCAACCACAATCGCATTCCTTTCTTTGCCTGACACTGGGCTAGACTTAACTCTTTTAGTGTAATTTCTAAAAGCGATGTTTTTTTCTCTCAGCATTTGTTTTTACACACAAGTTAAAGACCTCATCGAATACAGACAGTGTCCCGTTTGTCAGGGTGGCTGCTGAAGGAGGACCTCACCCGTGCAAATACAGAGCACAATGTTCAGTTTTCAAGGCGGCTGTTTTGAGACGCTTGTGTCAGGACTATACACAGCTGCACAGTGGGAAGCTCAAGACCCAGCTTTTGTATTGGTACAGGGGCAGCACGAGGAAGGTGCGATGTAGTCCTTGGGTGTCATGGAGGGCACAAAGGTATTAATCAGAAACTAGATTTGTGTCAGCTGTCTTTCCTTTGACATGCCTGCAATTGTCCTAGCATGGCTCTAGTGCAGATGAGAGCTGGACCTCTTCAAACTGCATTTTCTTGTGTCATTGTGCTCTGCAAGGTGTTGCAGAGACTGTTAAACCCAGAAGTATGGAAAGGGCATTTTGCTGTGAAGAAAGCAAGCAGGTGCAAAAAGAGGACAGATGTGCTCTGCCTGGTGCACTGTGCTGGATGAAATGAAGCTTACCAGTAACATTGCCCTTTGGGTCTATAGCACAAGTCCTCAGTGCCATGTATCTTGTGAGCCTTGCAACCATTCAGCCCCCAAGGACCACTCATTCTGTGGCCACAGAGATGCAATGGCAGTAGGACTTGCCATCCAGCCTGGCATTCAAAGGAGATGGTGCTGTATAGAAGGGGGAGATAGGCTGGGGAATGTGTTTCCTCCATATGTTTGGGAAAGATTTGGTGTGAAACCATCACTGTGGTAATTAGTGTTTGGTGCCAGTGTTTTCCCATGTCACCCCACAGTGCAGTCTGTTCCCAGGCCTAGGCTGGGTGAGATGATTTTGTTAGTTTTGCTAGGGAAGCCTCTGCCCACATTGCATGGTGTGTCCCATAGCCAATCCACGTGGCAACAAGGAGTCTTGCTGAGTAAATCCTTCCAAATGGCTAGGCTATGGGTTTCCCCCTCTCCTCCTTCTTTTGCACTCTCCCCAGAGGTTCAGTCTGTTGCAGTCAGACTTCTGAACCATATTGAGCCCTGTCCTCAAACTGTGCTCCCTGCAGGGGCTCCAGTGGCAGCTTTTGTTTCTTTCTTTTTGTAGCCAGCTTTACGATATAACTTGATGCAGGGGGAGACAGATAATTAGGCAGTGTTGGCAAATGCAGCTTTACAAAGGTATCGTGCACGCTTGGACAGAGCTTTTGTGATGCCCTGTTGTTGCCTTCCTGCCTGTGCCGCCCGAAGAAGGCACGAAGTTCCCGCACGAAAGAGCCCAGCAGTTGTCCTCTCTGAAAGCTGTTGTTCCTTTCCATGTGTGCTTTTTGCCATCTGGTGGTAGCAACATATCACAGTACTGTTTGCCTCATTGCGCTTCTTAGGAGTCCTCTCTAGGCTCTAAAATTGTGCTCTAGGAGTCCTCTGCTTGCTATTTCCCCTCAGAAGGAAACGGGTTGCCTTTCACCTCTGTCTTTGTGTAAGCAGTTCCCTGATGGGCTTTCCCTTTTAAAGTGATCGACTGGAATCTGCCTGAAGCAGAAGGAAGTACTCAACAAATTAAGCCACAGGCTCCAGGTAGTAGCTGTAGATGGGGTGATTGGCTGCCGTTTGCAAAATTACTCTCTGCTTACACTGGCTATGGGACAGTAACTCTGAGAGAGGGCCAGTACCCAAGAGCTGGAAGTGGCAAAGTCCACCACTGTAGCTTAACCCTGGAAGGGGTGATTGCTCATAGCCCAAATGCTGAACAATATAAAGAATTAATGTCTTTTCCATGCTCCTTCTTGGGAAAAACATTTTTTTTTCTAAACATCTATTACTGCCAGATAAGAACTTCAGCTGAATTTTGAGAAGGCTAGCAAAGAAAGAAAAAAAAAACATACCAAAAGCAAATATACCTGGAATGTGTAGCTTATTATTGGTATACTGCGTTTTTCCTAAGATGTCAAAGACTGCAACTGCTAATACAGAATGTTCCCAACAAGCATAAATGTTGCATATTTGCCCACAGAAACAGTCCTACAAGTAAGTCAAATTGCCCGCTCTGGATCATCTTCCCTCTTTTATTTATTGCGGGACATGGTTTCATAGTGTGCCAAGCTGGGGGAAAAGCCCTTTCCTTATCTTTAAGTGGTGTCATGTGGTTAAGAAATGATGTTCTTCTACATGCACCTAATGCCCCATTAAAGTGTTGTTATGTTGCCTCAAAGCCTGTAAGTGCATAATATTTAGATTTTTGGGTGTTTTTTTTTCAATTCAGCTTCAGTTTCTTCTTCTGTCCCAGGAAACTGATTTACAATACTCTTAAAATAATCTTCCCCTATAAAAAACTTTCAAGCTGCCTAGTTTAATGTTATAATCTCGTAGAATGAAAGTAAAAGGCTCCTTGTGCTTGTTGTCATTAAACTTTGTGCTGGTTTAAGCTTCAGGCTCTGTTCCTTGCCCACAGAAATAGTCTGATAATGGTCCTTTAAGTATCAGAGAAGCTGAGAAACTGTCAGGTACCTGTAGGAGTGATGTAAAGAACTGGCAAATTTTTCTCTTGAAGAGAGGCTTTTTAATAATAAATTAAAATGAGTAGATAGAAATGGTAAAAGAACCCTTCTCTGTGGCTGGTGCTCAGCTGGCTGTATTTGGTATTCTCAAGAGGTAGGCAGTTACCCTGTTTTACCGGTGGTTTGGTGTTTGTTTCTTTTTGGTAAGAAAGAACATGCTGAATACATTTAGCTCTCTGTTACTACTTTTCCCTGTCTTTTCAGTTACTATAACCACTTTTTGTTTCTCATGTCATATTTGAATCACAAACTAGCTTGCTATGTCTGTCCGGAGCTCCCTGCAAAAGGCAGGGAGTGTTCCACTACTGTTGTACAATTTCAGGCTTTTTCCCTATAGAAGTCGAACCCATAACTAGAGGGAAAATGGACATTTATAATTTTACTGGCCTACCAGAAATTATTGGAAGGACAACTGTCTTTTCAGTAACTAGACTAAGAGGTAAATTAGCAATGAATACTAAGGTGTCTAAGGAAAGATTTTCCCAACGTTCCTGCAAATTGCAGGATTACGATTGGCCACTACATTTTATCCAAGTAATTAAAAGGTAGATAAGAAAAGAATGTTACTGTAAAAGCTGGCCAAAGAAAACTCTCTAAGACTCATACTGAAGTTTTAGAAAGCTGGCATTCTTTATTGCAGTGCTGGATGCATGAGGAATAGCTTCCAAAGTCCAACTCTCCTGCAATGAGCATCTTCAACTAAATCAGGTTGCTGAGAGCCCCTTCCAACCTGACCTTGAATGTTTCAAGGGATGGGGCACCTACCACTGCTCTGAGCAGCCTTTTACAGTGTTTCACCACCCTCATTATAAACAATGTCTTCCTTACATTTAGTCTGATGTAAGCATGTGGGTGAGCTGTGGAGGCTTAAGCTATTTTGGAGCATCATTTCACACATTGTTATTTCAATATCATTAGATCAATGTTTACATTTTTTACAGAGTCTGATTTGAAACTTGATCGTTAAGCTTAAACTCAAATCCAAATCTGAATGCTAACATGCTCCCTGACTGTAAAGCATATTTCCATTTGACTGTAAGTGGAAGCAGTTTTTCGTTATTGTCTTCTGTGAATCAGTAAACCAGAAGGGACCCATAGAACATTTGTGAAGCTGACAGGTATTTTTCTGTACTCATACAGATTGCATAAATCTCTAGAGCACCTTTTGAACAAGTGTGTATTCCCTAGTGCAGGGACCATGTGATGTTTGGGACAGTATATTACAGCTGTGAATACAGCCTGTACTCTGGAAGCAAAAATGGAGATTGAGGTAACCACGTGAGGCGAATACCAGGTGTGTCTCTGAGGAACTGAATGGATCATAAAACCAATTTTGCAGTAAACACCATTTTCCCATCTGAGATACGTGCCAGTGCAATGTGCATCGATTCTTACTCTCCTTGTAATGACACAGTGCAATGGCAAAAGTGTACATGCTACTGGTTCCTGAAGAAAAGGCTTACAACTCCACTGTGTACTGCAGCACAGCAGCTATATGTGATCTACTGGACAGCAGCCAAGAGGAACCTGGAGGTGAGAAGTGCTCCTTACAACAGTGCAGTGAAAGTTGTCTTTGTCAGAAGATAAACCTTTTCAATTATGTTGGGAGCTGTAAGAGTCTAATATGAGCCCCAGTGGTGAGATAATTGCTCCATTACATGATGCAATACAGAAGTTCCTATTTTAAGAAATGTCATGCCTTTCTCTCCCCTCACCTGCACTGAAGGCTTTTTCCCTATTGAAACATTAGCAATTTACATAGCAATAAATGTGAAAAACCCTGAGATTTAAATCTTGATTGTTGATGATTCTATAATAGGAGCATAGAAACATCTCTAAAAGGCAATTTCCTCATCTATTTGATTTTCTGCTTAGTAACTCCTTTCAGGAATGACTTTTTACTGGTTCTTATATTAATTGTCAACTTCATTCTCAGTCACTAGAAAAAAACTTTCCTTCTCTAGTATTTTTCTTTTTCTTTGTTTTCCATTATTATTATTAATAGTAATATATAACAGCGAAGTATCTCCTCTGAGAAATTACATGGATGATTGCAATGTTTCTTGTGCTTTTCCCTGTGCTAACACCCCTATGTCATTTAGCATCTCTTGGGTGGGATGCTACTCTTTATTGTTGTCTCCTCCTGCCTGAACAATTGTTTCTAGAAATTGGACTCTGATGGGGACTGCAAGTTTTATGAATTTTTTCTTCAGAAGGGCCATGTGCGACCTAGATAATTCAGTGCTATCCAAGGATTTATAACATCTCTGTTGAGAAACAAATCAATAATTTTGACTTCAGAGTAGTAATAAACACTTTGATAAAGTAGAGCTCAAGTTAGTGGGCTCCAGCAGAATTGCGTTACACAGGCAATTTGCTGTTAGACATCAGAGACATCCTAAGCCTTGCCAGTGGCACATTTGAATGACAGTGGGAGACATCCCCAGAATTCCTTATAAAAATTATACAAAAGCAGTGTGCAACCTGTTGCCATAGTGCACAGCAGCAAAAATAACTCCTGATTAGTTTGGTTTATTAACACACATGCCACTGGTGTGTTTGTGATGGAAAATAATGGTCCGTCTGACATGAAAAAAATGTAGTTATATTTCTAAATCCAGTAATTTTCTTTTTTTAATCCATACGCAGGTAAGTTATATATAAAATATCTGAAATATTTGTAGCCTGATTTCCTATAAGAAAAAAAACATATAAATGGCTGTCTTTTCTTTATGTTCTTCTCTGTCTTCCTAATAATTTTTCAAAATTTTGATCAGGGTTCACATCTTGAAGAATTGAGGGCCTGAGCCCTCACGTTTTAAGTTCCCACAAATCTGGTTATGACTGATCCCTAAATAGAGGAGAGAGATCTGCATAACTGAGGAAAAGGATGGTGACTTTTGCCTGGCAGCCCATGGGCAGCTCTAGGCCAGTCCCAGCCCACACCAGCTAGTGGGCGGGTGAAGTATGACATGAGGTCTATGGAAGGGGGCATGCGGAGGGATGGTGGGGGACAGAGTTCTCACTGCTTAGGCACTGATTTGTTTATAGGTGTTTCCGTTTTGGTAGCCTCTTAAAATTTGGCTGCATTCCTGACTCAGTGACATCTAAGGGCTATAAACTGTGTTGATCTGAATGCACGACTTTTACCAGCTGAATTGCCTTCTGATCAAGTGTGAGTAACCCAGAAGTCCTCAGTGACAACACTCTGGAATCCAGCTGGAACATCCAAGAGATCTCCTATGAAGATCAGGATGAAGCCAGCCTCTGACCTCTATGGGTGGAAACACTTAAAGTGGCAGCAGTTGTAGGGCACCTGTCTGACCCAGTTTATGTTCCTGCCTTGAGGATTTGGCATGGTGATGCCAACTCACTGTGAAGTTAGACTTGAAACCTGGTCTCTCTGGTGTGAAGAGATTACACAGGAAAAAATGCACCGTCCTGAAAATCTGTCTGTCCTCAGTTACAGGACAAGCTGGGTATAGCTTGTGCTCTGTAGGCATAGTCCATATCTACTTGATCTGGTAAGACTGATACAGGGCTGACATACATGTTCCTGAAAATTCAGCCAATGAAGAACAGAGTAATCCAATGAGGAGTTCAGCTGGGGAAAAGTTTTATCATTTTCTTAAAATACATAACCAGAGAAAAGAAAAGAAAAGAAAAGAAAAGAAAAGAAAAGAAAAGAAAAGAAAAGAAAAGAAAAGAAAAGAAAAGAAAAGAAAAGAAAAGAAAAGAAAAGAAAAGAAAAGGAAAAGAAAAGAAAAGAGAAGAGAAGAAAAGAAAAGAAAAGAGAAGAGAAGAAAAGAGAAGAGAAGAAAAGAAAAGAAAAGAAAAGAGAAGAAAAGAAAAGAAAAGAAAAGAAAAGAAAAGAAAAGAAAAGAAAAGAAAAGAAAAGAAAAGAAAAGAAAAGAAAAGAACAGAAAAGAAAAGAAAAGAAAAGAAAAGAAAAGAAAAGAAAAGAAAAGAAAAGAAAAGAAAAGAAAAGAAAAGAAAAGAAAAGAAAAGAAAAGAAAAGAAAAGAAAAGAAAAGAAAAGAAAAGAAAAGAAAAGAAAAGAAAAGAAAAGAAAAGAAAAGAAAAGAAAAGAAAAGAAAAGAAAAGAAAAGAAAAGAAAAGAAAAGAAAAGAAAAGAAAAGAAAAGAAAAGAAAAGAAAAGAAAAGAAAAGAAAAGAAAAGAAAAGAAAAGAAAAGAAAAGAAAAGAAAAGAAAAGAAAAGAAAAGAAAAGAAAAGAAAAGAAAAGAAAAGAAAAGAAAAGAAAAGAAAAGAAAAGAAAAGAAAAGAAAAGAAAAGAAAAGAAAAGAAAAGAAAAGAAAAGAAAAGAAAAGAAAAGGAAAAGAAAAGAAAAGAAAAGAAAAGAAAAGAAAAGAAAAGAGAAGAAAAGAAAAGAAAAGAAAAGAAAAGAAAAGAAAAGAAAAGAAAAGAAAAGAAAAGAAAAGAACAGCTCTTTTTAGAACCACTGAAGTTTGAAGAGGTGAAAAGCAAATGCATCATGAAGAGAAAAATGAGCTAGTTTTCTCATGCTCACCTGAGAAAAGTGGATTAATTTTATTCCTAAGTCTCTAATTGAGTAGTACACTTTTTTTTTTAAAACCCATAGTTCTGTGCTGACAATTTGATGAGTGGGTGCCCATCCACACAAAGCTATAACTCAGGGTGCAAGCTGACAAATAATGAAGGAACCTAAGTGCTGGATTTTTGCTTGCCTCAAGTGAAGCTTGGAGTTTGCAATGACAGCGCTGACAGAGTCAGCCTTGAAAATACTCTGGTAATGGCCCTAAGTGAAGCACTATGGTCTTGGTAAGTTTCAAAAGCAAATTCATTAGTTTGAGGGGATGAGCACAGAAAAGGAAAGACAAATTCTCAGGTAACAGGTTAGCAGTAAGTGTACAAGTCTGGGGGCAGAACTGTGCAACATTTTTTTATATGTAATTGTGATAGTTTCAACAGAGAGAGAAAACTCATGTCACCACTTTCATTATCCCTTCAATTCTCAGATTAATCTGTAAATTACTTCAGCACTTCACTCAAGAGCCCCAAAGCAAGTACAGGTTTTTGTCAGTGTAAAGAAGGAATGGAGTTTCAGATGCAGTGTTTGTGAGGCATTCCTCAGAAGTTTCCTCTTTTAATTTTTGTATGTATGGGTTAATATGACCTATTTAATTTGGCAATGTGAAGACAGCCTGCTATTACAGCTGCAGGAATGAAATACCTTTGACACAGATTGTCTGTGTCATGTCTTCTTGATAGCAACATGCCTCCTAAAAATGAAAATATTGCTAAACAAGGGTGATCTTTTTCATGCCTCTCTGTGGAAGAAAGCTAGCTTAGTTCAAAATAATCAACAAGTTTACTAAATCCTTTAATATCAGTTGTCTGGGGAGTAGAAAGGGATATTCTCCTACAATAAAAAAACCCCTCTTGATTGGAAAAGGACTCAGCTTTAACCAAACAGCATCTATTGAAGTCTGGATTGATTTCAGTGGTGTGATTGGAGCAAAGTTTGAGCAAAGGAGGCATCTGTTTTAGACAACTTTGATGGACAGCTGGGGAAATGCCGTGTCAGAGCCAGGAACTTGATGCTGAGCTCAGGTGGCTGGGCAAGCTTCTACCAAACACTTTCCTCTGGGAGGCTTTATTGGTCAGGTCAGGGAATCCATGGCTAAAATACTTCCCTGGAAACTCAAATGAAAGACAGAGAAAGGGAGAAGATTACTGCTGCTTGGTTTCATACTAATTTATCTTAAGGAACTTAAATACATTGTAAAATACTGATAAACAAAGTCTGAAGTAGAGGATATTTACTGAATAATACTGTAATACCCTCTCAATATTCAGAAAAGAGAAGTCCAATTGTGGACTTAATTGTTTTGTTAGTCAGTAATGAAGGCTTTAGAGGTAGTGGAAATAAGTTATTTTTTATTATTGCTAACTAAGTATCACCTTTTCTTCCCAGAGGCCATTAATTCTTAATCAATTATGTTGGAATGAGAAACATGAGAAACATATATAAACCACTTCAAAGTCTTTCCTAGAAATAGTTTTCAAATAAAAGAAATTACAAGACTGTACTATGTATTTGCCATATGAGTAGTGGGGTATCATTTGAAATTTTTGAAGTTAGCTTAGGTAAAACTTGAATAGGTACCTACAAGCGATATACAAAGGTCAGATTTTTTGTTTTTTATTAGCAGAAAGAATGAATAGTATTTTGACAAATGTTCATATTAGGTATTGTAGTAGAATAATCACTAATTTAATTCGGCTCACTGCAATCTTTTGTATATTGAAAATCTGAAAGAAAATCAGAATTCTTGCTTCACAGATAAGAGTGACAGAACTACTCCTAAAGACTGACGTTAAGAGATTTCCAGTAAGGAACACCAAATGAACACAAAAAAGCCACACATGTGGTGTCTGCCACTTCAGATGGCAAAAGGAAGAGTTTTTTGGCTTCTAATATATAATCTTCAGAGTAGTGATTAGTTCTGTGCTTCAAAGATTTACTAAAATTAGAGATTTTTATTTCTGCTTATATATATTGGGAAGGCAAATATTGTAATTAGTCTTTCACTGCTAAGGTAAAAAAACCCAAAACCTCTTGACTTTTTCTCAGCAAATGTTAGTAGCCTGTGGTTAAATATCAATGACAAGAGAATCAACATCTAGTAAAAAGCTGAATTGCTGACAGTCCTGGTAAGTTTGAACATGCAAACTTCCTCAGTTTATAAAGCTGAAGTTTGTAAAACACTGGCCTTATTAAAAACAGAAATTGACTATAAGTGATTTGTGAAATCACAATGTAAGTGATACTACATGAAGAGCTGAGTTATGCAAATCTAAGTCATGTAAAAACCACATTCAAGAAATAAGCAGAGTTCTTTGCTATGTTCTTAGCAGTTTCTTGATTACATCATATCAGATTCATTTTTAAGGATATAACTAGCACAAAACAAGTATATGGCATCTCTAATTTAGTTGTTTATCCCAGTTTCACATCTATTCCTTCCCTGGTGCCTAATTACTGTTAGAATAAGAAGGCATGATACATAATGAGGTATTGGAAAATACCTCCTCTGAGTTTTGCTAAAGATACTAATATTTATTGAAATATGCTTTATGTTTTCTAAGGTACTTTTACCTCTGTACCACTGCAGACTGAATTAAGTTATACTGAGCAAAAGTCCCCATAGAGTCTGATAATGAAAACATTATTGCTTGAGGCACAATTGAAAAGGAAGGTCCAAAAATAGCTTCCATCTTTACCTGGAGTGACAGCATTAATATTCAATCCCTTTTTCTTCAAGCTCACATTATTCTGTTCATGCCAATGTTATTGTAAGGGCTTTATCTCTTTTTGAAAAACTAGCAGCAATGTTTTAAACTGTTCTAAATGAAAAACATTTACCATATGCCATAAAAGAAGTAATTGGCGTTGTTATAGTTGCACAGTATTGTTGCTGGATCCCTGATAAACCTTTAAATATATTTTTACCTTAATTTTATGGTCTACACTTCAAATATAAAATAGCACTGGAAAAACAATTTTCTATAAAACAATATTAAGACAACTTTTGAGGAAGATTTATACTATCAGGGATTCACATGAACCATAGCCCTGTGGAAGTCCAGGGTTCTGGTCCTGCTGGGTATTTTGTTCCTTCCACACAGGATCCTGAACTCCACCATCTCATGATCACTGCAGCCAAGGCTGCCATTGACCACCACTGCTTCAACAAGGCCCTCCTTGCTGGTTAGTACAAGATCCAGCAGCGCTCCTCTTCTAGTCGGCTTGTCCACCATTTGCATTAAGAAGTTATCATCAATGCACTGGAGGAACCTCCTAGACTGTGAAAGGCTGGCTGTGTGAGTCTTCCAGCAGATATCAGGGTAGTTGAAATCTCCCATGAGGACCAGGGACTGTAGTTGTGAGGCTGCTTTCAGTTGCCTGTAGAAAGCCTCATCAACCTCCTCACCTTGATCAGGAGGTCTGTAGTAGACCCCCACAACTGTAATTTCAGTTGCTGTCCTGGGAAATGTGTTTGCAGAAAGATGGTTTAGCTGGCTGACAGGCAATTATTCTTTGAAAAATGTAGACTAATTAGACACTTCTTTATCAATGATATTCAGCAATTGTTCTGTGCCGCGTGACACACTGACAGACATATTGTCCCATTTATAGTCTGGTGAAAAGGAAGAGCTTTTAAAACAAATTAAACATGTTAATATTATTTATAAGACATTTTAATTTATTAAGAATTAATGTTACTTTAATTACTTAGGGAAAACAGAAACTTTTAAAACCAGAAAGACTTGCCTGTGTTCTCAGGCAGTGGCTCTGCTGGCACCAATGGTGCTATTCACACAAATCAAACGACTGTATGCTACAGTGATTTTTTTTTTTTTGGTAGAATCTGTGGGTGGTTCTCATTTATTCTGAAATAGAAATTCTATTTCAATATCTTTCTTCTCACTCGTGGTGAATTTCACTGGAGAGGGTATTACCTTGCTGAGCAATAGGCACCAGCCTTGGCTGAACACTGAGAATGCTTGCCTATCAATTTGAGAGCTGGAGGCAGTTCAGGTGAACTAGGATTTATTGACTAATAGAGCAGCCTCCTAGGCTGAATTAGGATCATATAGTTGGTACTGTGGTCCTTACTGTTTTTATTGCTGCTTTCACATATCTCATGGGAGCCGGGACTGTCCCTCTGTCAGGTACCATGTACTACAAAACTCTTTGTAGTTCCCCCACAGCTGATTTGCAGAGAAAGGAAAATGGACAAAGGTGCAGAAGAACAAGCTCATGAAGTCTAGATAGCACATAATGAAATTGCCAGTGCTAGGTCAATGCTAGATCCAGTATCTTGCCTGCTAAAGTACCTTAAATACAACAATTTATGTTTATAGAATTTTGGTTTTTTAGTGACACATTATGGGTTGCAATAAATACACGTTTTGTGGTGGTGGTGAGACACTGCAACAGGTTGTCCAGGGAAGGTGTGGATGACTCCTTCCCTGGAAGTGTTCAAGGCCAGGTTGTATGGGGCTTTAAGCAACCTGGTCTAGTAGAAGGTGTCCTTGCACATGGCAGGGGGTTTGGAACTAGGTGTTCTTTAAGGTCCCTTCCAACCCAAACCATTCTATGATTCTATAGCATCTCCTAGGAAATCTTCACCTGTAAGTCCAGGAAAGCTCGCTAATATGCTGTATTTTATCTGCCAGTTCCATGAAGATGTCTAAAATACCACAGAGTATCTCAAATAGCACTTAATTCCTGTTTCAGGAACTAATTGTACTTACCATCACCTCCTCACCCCACAGTGAGTTTCTCCACCATATTATCCTCTTCTCTTAACCATTCTCTATTTTTTCAGTTTCTAAAAATCCCACCTTAAATCTTCTTGTCCTGCTCCCCTAACCATTCCTTCTAGCAGACGCATGTCCCTCAGGACTTCGCCTCATGCATCTGTCAACAATAGCCTCTTTGTGCTAGGAACATCATCTCCAACCCCTTCCTTCCTTAGATGGTCCCTCAGTAATCATCAGAGTTGTGTGCTCCCATCAATATTCCGCCTCCATGCAACTGGAGACAAACATAAGTCAGAGAGAGGAGACACTGTTCAAACTACAGAGGAAGTTGAGGTTTTGAAAAAAAATTAGTGTATGGAAAAGCATGAGGATGATGCTAAGCAAAAGAACAATCTTTACTTACACAGAATGACAGCCATTTTTCTCTTGATACTTTTCTTTTGAAGTCTGACTGTTTGGAAGAAAGAGGATACCTCATAGAATTTCAGACAAGCAGCCTGAAATAGCAGAGCCATGGGCAAATAGGAAGCAGGCAAACTTGTTTGCTTTGGGAAGGAATAGAAAAGAATTAAAGAAAATCATGTTTGTGACTGAGAACAACAAACCAAAAAACACTGTGCCTCCTCTCCTCCAGGGATTAACTGTCCTTGTCTGATAAAAGAAAGAGAAACCTGTAAACGTTTGTAGGTCTAGATGTGCACAGTGCTTTCCTACACATCACGAGTGGCGAGGAAGCAATTAAATTTGCTAAATGCAGGTGTTGTCAATATTTAGTGTCCATAAGGGGGTGATGCATACAAGTAGAGTTATGGTTTCCACAGTGCTAAATGAATGGATGAACTACTAGTAATGGGCTATTTCAATCTAAAAAAATCCAGAACATAACATGCAGTATATGGTTCTACTGTTCACAAGAACCAGAGCATGTCCATGAGATAAAAAATAAGTATTACCTTTTACAGCATTTACTTCCTACAATGATACTTTTCCCATTTGCAGTCCAGTTCAGTGTGACATGCGTAATCAAGGGAGGTGTTGAGGGGGCAGTTTTGGCACAGAGATTTGGGGGAAACATTCACATTTATGGAACATCCAGTCTTGCAATTCAAAATATATAAAGCAGAAAGAAGTACTGTGGCTGTTTTAGTACACAAAGAGAGCACTTATGTGCCTTCCTGTTGTGTCTGGTCCTATGCAGGTGTCCCACAACTTTTGTGAACAAATTTTATTAATGTTTGTTGCTGGCGTGAAGACAGAGTTAGGTCCTGTTGGGCTTTGAGATGAATCTACACAAGACTCATCTGTGCTCTTTTATCACTTCACAAACTCATAGCTCAGATCAGATATCCCAGTCCACTTGATACAGCCAAGGCCATAATACAGTGTGCATATATATATATATATATATATAATCAAATGGTTCAGATTGGAAGGGACATATATATATGTTAGTTTGTGTGCAGAAATATATATAAACAATAAATGCTTTAAGTAGCTGTAATGAGTAGGGTGTAAAAATTACTCATTTGCAGGAGGAAAAGACACCTTGAGTGCTTGGTCATAGAGATCAACCTCATCCGAGTCCAGCTCCTCCACATAACTGACTGTTTGTTGTTACACTCTTCCTGTAAAAGTTATTTTTATTTGTTTTGGCTTTTTGTTGTTGGTGGGGTTCAAATTTTATTAATGTTTGTTGCTGGCGTGAAGACAGAGTTAGGTCCTGTTGGGCTTTGAGATGAATCTACACAAGACTCATCTGTGCTCTTTTATCACTTCACAAACTCATAGCTCAGATCAGATATCCCAGTCCACTTGATACAGCCAAGGCCATAATACAGTGTGCATATATATATATATATATATATATAATCAAATGGTTCAGATTGGAAGGGACATATATATATGTTAGTTTGTGTGCAGAAATATATATAAACAATAAATGCTTTAAGTAGCTGTAATGAGTAGGGTGTAAAAATTACTCATTTGCAGGAGGAAAAGACACCTTGAGTGCTTGGTCATAGAGATCAACCTCATCCGAGTCCAGCTCCTCCACATAACTGACTGTTTGTTGTTACACTCTTCCTGTAAAAGTTATTTTTATTTGTTTTGGCTTTTTGTTGTTGGTGGGGTTTTTGTTGTTGGTGTTTTTGTTGTTGGTTTGTTTTTGGGTTTTTTGTTTGTTTGTTTTTGTTTTTCTTTAGCAGTGACTGAGCTAGCACTCTCTGTATTCATTTTTATGACATTATTCCTAGGGTAAATTTTATAACCCCATGTTCAGTGTGTGTTTTTACAGTATGAAATACGTAAGTCACATAACAGTATGGTACTTCAGCTATATTAGTCTGTTTTTAATCCTGTAATGTATAATTAACTTTGCAACTGTTCATTAAAAATGTAATTACTGCTTATGATATATGACCATAATATAATAAAGACAAATTTTACTTGACTGTAAAAGAGAATTGAAGATACTATGAATAATTCTGCAAACTTTAACACATTACTAATATTACTACTCTGCTTGGCAACATGCTTCCAGTAGGCAATCTTACAGGATATATATAAAAATTACAGTCTTCTAATATACATTTGCATGACCTGCTTATATCAACAATAAAAGGAGCAATAGGTTAGACTTTCAAAACTGTTTCAGTATCTTTATATCCTAACTCATGTAAAATAAAAAGTTCCTGCCAGCATCAAAGCCTGCATTCAGGTGGCCTTATACTTCAGCTAATTACTTTCATTGACAGATCATATTAGGGGGAATCAAGCTGTGTATCTTCAGAGCTGGGCTGGCCCCTGTGGAAGTGGCTGTCACTGATGATCTGGTTGATACTCTGTACCAGCAGTGCTGTCAGGACTGGTGCATAGATGTCCAAACATAGAGGTGCCACTGGCCTTGCACTAGATATTGCCTAATTATATGTGGAACCTTTTAAACAGAAACATTTGATAAGACAGCAATTTGATAATTATGGAAAGTTGGGAGAAAAAAGTATATGAAAAACTGACTGAAACACTTTACTGACTAAAGTACATCTCTAAAGAGTTCATATGATGATTTCCCTTCTGATTCTTCTAGCAGGCAGCTTATTAAAAGTATCTGAGATTTTGAAATTCTTATATTATGGCAGCTCTTCAGACAACAACCATAAGTATTTATGGTCACACACATGGATAATGTCCATTGTCAGTCCCATGGCGTCACACAGTGGTGCATGTTGAAAAATAAACAGCTCTTTAGGTAGTCCCATTTGTTCTGATGGCAAACTAAGGACTTAGTGGGTCCTAGAAAGTATTTTAGGATCTACTAATTGAGAGCTCTATCTAGCTCTAGATAATATTATTATTACCATTATTAGCATTAATTATAATGGTAAAAACCATAGCAGCAGCCAGGCAGAAGAATGCCAGTATGTGATTAAGTGGAGAGTCACTGTCAGATTCCCCCAGTACACCTGTGCTCATGCCTAATAAGAAACAACATAATTTCTTGTGAATGCCTTATGGTTTGAATGTCTGATAGCCCTGAAAGTATCAGATTTCAATTATACAAAGGACCTCTATTTCAACCCCCCAACTTCTCCTATACATCAGAGATCTTTCAAGGAGTAATATAAAACAAGAAGTTGATGTGAGAAATGTACCAATAGCTAATTGAGGTACTCACAAAACAAAGCTGAGCCTGTTGAGCTAAAGGAGGCAGAACTAGTGCTCAGGTTCTTAATAAAGCATTGAAAGGAAAGAAAATAAAGCTGCTAGAAAACATTTTGTTAGTCAGGGAGGAGTAGTTTTTCCCTCCGCCACAGAAGGGAAAGTTAATTCTAAGGGAATAGGGAACTCTCATTTTTTGATTACTGAAGGAGCTATAGGGGAGTTGTTATCAACCAGATCTTGATCTTTTATTTTATTTTATTTTTAGCTTAGTGCTTCTACCTACATCTTTACCTCTGAGGCAGAAGGCAATGTAGGTTGGACAATTTATTATGGGATTAGAAGAAATCTTCACTGGGGATTTGCTTCAGGTGTGGAAGTGTGTTTGCATGCATCTATTCACCTGTGCTGCGTTCCTGGTTTCTGGCTATATAGCAAGAACACATTAGTGTCCTTTTCCATGACTGGCAGTTATAAAGTGCTCCTACTGAAGAAGACAGCTCTGCTGCTCCGGGAGCCCAAGATATGTTGGTTCACAATGTCTCTACTCACTTCTTAGATCAGTTTCCATTAGGCAGAAAAAGGATAAGCAGCAGAATGGGTCTGGTATTAACACCAGTGAGACTGAGAGCTGCTGAGCGATGGCTGGTATTTTTCTGCTCTGCTGCATGGAAAAGAGTAGAGCAGCTCTGACCAGGAATGGTGGACTAGGATAAACCTGGCATATTTGGATCCTTCTCACTAACTTGTAATAATTTGATCTAAAAGTTGTTTGTATTAAATACCAGTCAGCTGCACAGTTCATAGCTTCTGTTGGCTGAGCTCACTTAAGTTACTAAGTGCAGCCTCAGCATGCATTTCTCCTATGTCTTTCCAGCTGCTGCCTCACCTTGTCTCCCTCCTTTACAAACTCCCTGTCTCCATAACATCCTCTTCCTCAATCCTGGAGTCTCTTTCTCCTTTCCCCCATCTTCCAAACCTGGGGACATGGTGTTTGACTCTCTGTGGCCCCATTTCTGTTTTGACACAAGTGCTCTGCCACATCACCTCAAGACTTCTCTGTGGCTGTGAAAATTTTCCACCAGCTTGTGGACAAATCTAGTGTGAAGAACAGATACAAGGTGGAACAAGCTGCAAGGGTTTTAGCATTAGCTGCTGTAGCACTTTTCTCCTGTATCACTCCATGTGACCTTGGTTATGTGGATGTACAGCCTACCTGTCACTCTGCCCCCTCATGTAAGGATGAAGTTAGCCATGATTTTTGCTGATGGTCTGTACACACTGAATAAAAGGCATTCCTCCCATGAATCACCCCCCAGATGTTCTCTTTGTTAGCTACCCTGCTACTATTCCTGTTGGGATTGGGCACTGTCATGCGCTATTGTTTCTGCTCACTTGAACAGCTGAAAGTTTTAAAGGAGCAAATGGATCATGAATAGCCTGGTTACTAAGAGCAAGAAATAAATAGAGTATTTTTTGATGTGTGTTTTATTAGTTTTATTACCTTTTCTAAGCATTTTCTAGGGGAAGATCCATCAGATTATTTCTGAAAACATTGTCCAGTCTGAACTGGGCTGAACTGTGCTAATGTTTCTTTGAGAACAAGAATGCAGACTCTGGAGTTTACATATAAGTTTGTAAATACTCTTTCCATTGTATCATTCTCTCTATTTTATTTTCATTGTGGAATGGATAGTAGTGGTCCTTAGGAATACTATCAGGACACCTGTAACAACAACTGATGATTGCTGTCAGTAGTTCCAGGAGTTTGTAGTCACTGATGAATACGTAATTCCAAAAACATATCATATCGATCTCTGATTTTCTCTTTCTTAAGTATGAAAGATGACTATTGGAGAAACTCACAAGCATCAGTCTCTAACAATAAAAAAAATAAATATTAAAAATATTTATTTGCTTGAGAATTGTGTTTCATGTGGAAATGCTTGGGTTTCTTTGCTGAATTCTGAGCTTGTGACTGAATTTATGACAGTAGAGGTGGTAAAGAATGTATTTAACTGTTTAAAAATGTCATATGTGATTTAAAATTAGCCCAGACATTTATTAATCAAAGTGAAGTTTCAAAATTAAAGTTTTTAACATAGCATCCTTCAAGTCAGCTAAGTGCAGTGAAATGCCTGCTTTGGTGAAGCAATACGAGCATGTAATGTTATGAGATTCAGCTTTAAATGTCAGCATTACTTTATTTGGAGAGTGTCCATAAAGCAAAGAGTTTGAATGCACCCATCATGAGAACTGAATTTATCATCTTCACTGATTGATTTATTGTTTCTGTGTATATCCATTCTACTAAACTGTGCATGTTGAAGTATGCTGTTTTCCCAGATGTGCAACATATGTTTTAAAAGATCAGCCAGAGTTGTATAAACTGTATAATTCAATTATAAATAATGTCAGAATACTATTACTGTGGTGCTAAGGATTTATATGTCCAAGAGTAAATAATTAATAAACAGGGAAGATGACACTGGTTAAGAGTACATGATAGATAATACCAAATCAAACTTTTCCTAGAGATACCATGTTTAGAGCCTTCAAAGCCTGTCGGGGATGAATTGGTTTTGTTTTTATCTCTTTATTTTCTAATGTTTCTACTGGTCTTCTAACAAGTCACCTCTGACACATAGATGTGAAAGGTACATCATTGAATTGAAAATATCCTGAAGCATCTGAGTCAGTATCTGTTACAGGATTTATTCCCTTTGCAGAAATATGACTTTATATTGCTGTGATTCTACCTCACATCGCAGGGTTTGGATAGTCTTCTAACTGGAATACATGCAGAAAAATGTGTCAGCTGAAAGGAAGACTAAAGCTCAACTAAGTGTAAAGCAGTGATGCAGATCTCTTTCCAGACTATTCCTTCCACTCTTAACTCAAACTCATTCATGTTACTGAGAATTACCACTGGAAAAGATTACAGATAAGAACTAACTCCGATATAGTTTTGTTCTTCTAAATTTTTGTCTTGTGAACATATGGAAAAGAATCTCACTCAAAGTCTTCACATTCTGTGAAATGTTAGAAGAAAATGCAGAAATGTGACCCTGTGAGGCTTTTATTGCTTGGTTTTGGAGGAAATGCTCTGTTTTGGTTAAAAAGGAGAAAACAGGACAGTTCATTGAAAATGTAAGCTGTTGGGCTACTCTTCACCTCAGAAGATGTAATAGATCTTCTTTGCCCAACCAAGTCTTGTGTAGAAATTAATATTCCACCTGTGTTGTTTTCATGCAATAATTCTCATTGGAATCTGCAGATTTAACACACATGAATAATTAAAGTAAGTTTAGATATTGAACAAAGCTCCCTGCTTGGCAGGCATATGGTGCTCAATCAAAATTTAGTTGTAGGAAGGGATTGTTTCTTGGGATACATCCGAGTGTATTCCAAAGCTTGTGATGAGTTTTATGTCATTTTCACTTAAAGACAATTGCATGTGATTGCTGTAACACAGCAGCTAAGAATCATTTTTGAGAACCTGGTTTTGGATATATTTTGGCTAGTGAGAGTGTAATGAGTGATTTCTAGCAAAAAATACCTGTTCTATGAAATACGAAGGCAAAGTTAATCTGATTTACTGTTTTGTGCACTTTCATTAAGCATAATTTAGCAGTTGAAAAGAGTTTTTAAAAACAGTTTAGATAGCAAAAATGTGCATTGGATGGTCCTTTTTTTCTCTTTATCATTCACATACTGACTCAAAATGGACAAATTTCTGAGGTGAAAAGCCTTCACTTGAAGTGTTTGGTGACATTGTATAAGATCACTTCCATATAAAAATATAGCATGTCATATATATCAGTGAACAGCCTGTTAGAAAAACAGTTCTTAGTTGTAGATATATAAAGAATACTTCCTACACAAATTTTTTGCATCATGTATGCTTTAAAAACAAATATTTTATATTCTTTAAAATTAAAATGGAGCTTGTAAATCTTTGTATTCCAATGTCTGCAAAAAGGCCCCCATAGTGGCCATCTCATAAGGTTCCATATGCATCCACTGCTCCTCAATGCTTACACCAGCAGCAATGGCATCTTATCCTTTGTGCAGGACAAATTCTTTTTCTAGGATTTCTCATCTGCCTTCCCAAAAATAAGCAAGCTAAGTGATTTTGTGAACTGCTAATCATGTCAAAGAGCTATCAGGCTCTCTGATCTCTGTTGGTGACCTCGTGCCCTGGGGTAACCTTGTTACATTTTGATCCACTCTGTACATAATATGTGTACAATCAAACTGAATTTTGTAGCTTGAATCTATTATATTTGTCCTCCATTAAAAGTGCTCAATTAAATTACCAGCTATTTTCCACTTAAGGACAAACATGAAGAGAGGCAAAGATGATCTGTTTGCTTTTTCATGAGTACATCTTCAATATAGAAGAATTACATTCTCTTTCCCATAATCCTTTCCTTGGAAATTGTACGGCCTATGCAATGGAAGAGGTGAGAACGTAGAGCAATGTGGTTGGTGACTATATAATTAAAAATGTGTCATAGTATGCAGATACAAGGGAGAGAAAGTATTGCCAAAATAATTTTGTTCTGGCATTCCTTAATTTTCCATGTCTGATTTTATCTCCCTCACCCCAATATTTTATAGGTCTTTTTGCCCCCATATACATATTTATCTATATTTGTAAGGGAGAATTATTTGGTGAATGCAAAACTCCCCCTAGCCTGTATTATTTATTTAGTCTCCTCAGATTTTTCTGGAATTAATGGAATTCAGCCTCCTGAATCTGAAGTTAACATCTCTGAGGACTCTCATTATATATATCCCTGTAATTTTATAAAAACATTTTAAAGATTTTTTTTTTGTGTTCCTCAATCTCTTTTATTTAAACATAGGGCTATAAAATTCCATAAGTCAGGATTTGTGTTAAAATAAGCTTGATTTTTGAGTACTGAGGCAGTTATGAAACATCACAGTATGTATCTAGGATTGAGTTTAAGTGTGCTGTATCTGTGTGGGTATCATAATGGCAAATATGCTGGCTTCTGCTTTTATAGAATTCTTTACAATTTCAGAATAATCTTTAAAAATGTTTGGTTAAATCATTTCAGCATAAGTTTGTACCTCTGGGCATAATTGTTCTTTCTGCTCTAAACGTGGTACCAGCTGTGTTCTTTTGAGATTAAGGAAATTATCATTGCAGACAACACAGACAGATGACTTTAAACTATGCACTATTTTCGCTGTGCTACTTAAGTCTCATCATAATTTGATGTCATAGTTCAACCATGTCTCTTTTGTTAACAAAACAGGAACAACAATTCATCTTCAACCCTCACCATATGGCAGAGATATTGATATGCAACAAGGCATTAGTCAAATTAGCATTTTCTGCAAACCATGCTCATCTGTGTAACTGATTCAATAATTAGATGTGTTCTTTCTTGTCTATAATGAAACTTATCATCTCCGCTAATTGAAAATGCCCAGGCCTTTTTTTTGGCAAATCCATGAAGTGTGAGTAATCTAGTTTTGAGAGGAAAATGTTTGGGTTCTCTTTGTGTTTCCTATTCTGCTGACAATTACTTTTTAGAAAGAGGACGGAGTCCAGTATGGTACTATACAATACTTGAAAGCTTTTGTGTGCTTTTGACATAGTAAAGGCTATTTATTACTTTAATGCTTCTGTCCAAGGATAGATATTATGTTGAAATGCAGGAATTTCTTCTTCTTTCATACTTACTCTTAAATAATTTTACATTTTTATGCATGTAAATTGTCATAAAAACATTTTACTCACATATATCACCATTCTATGTGTTTGGTTTTTTTTAACTGTAGCATCTTTTGAGCAGTCTACCTTATGATGTGTTTGTTAATATGTTGGATACATGAGTGATGCTCTAAATTAGAGACACCCGGAGCCACAGTTCTTTTCCTGCTTCCCCTCTGCATTTGGAGTTGGTGGCTGGAAGCTCCTACAGCAACAAGTTTTAGGGAGTAATATGCTGGCTCCTCTGTAAGTAGTCCAAAGCAGGATGGAAACCTAGATTTCCAGGCACACTCCCTGTTGTTCCAAGTTCTTTTTCCTGAGGTGTAGTGGGTACATGCTGCTGTATGTCCAGGTAGTCAATGTGTCCTGTTTTCTGTGTGAATTAGGAAACAGACAAACTGGAAAATTAATAGATGAGGATTCATGAGCTTGCAGTAGCACACAGCATATTTTGAAAATAAATAAATAAAATATCTGTAAAAAGAAAACCTGCACTATAAAAATTGATGAATTTCCCAGTCTTGTTTTACCATTTGAAGAATTTTAACTGCTTGCCTCTCCTTGCTTCCAAATGTCCATATTTTGCATTGTGCTGCAGTCTCCTGCCCAATAGTTTCAGGTGCTTACAAGCTCATTAAATGCAAATTTGAAGCTGAAGTCCAATTCACGAATAAAGATTTTCTCCTCTGTGACTTTGGTATCTGTCTTTTACATTTTGCAAATGCTTGTTGTTCTGCAGCCCTTCTGTGGTTATCTGGAGTCTGTAGTCGGCTGAATGTGTAGAAGTGAAGTCCACTTGAATATACCTTATACCTCTTAGTAACAAATTTCTTATTTTTCCTCTCACATTTAGTCATAATATCTTCCTTTAATAAACAGTCCCATTTGAAGCCAGAACACAACCTAAAATATAACAGTCCATTACAACCTTACCTCTTTGCTACAGATTTATCTAAGCTGTTTAGTTCCTATTATAACTCCATTCAGGAGCTTAACATGCCCTGTTTCTCCTCCCTTAACTCACTTATCTTTCTGAGAACATCAGGTACAAAATGATAATTCACTCTCCTGCTGTCTACCTCCTTCCAGGCTGTACCACTAACTGTACCCGACATGGCTCAAAGCAATTCAGTAGTCAATTGTGTTTATTAATTTATACACAGCAATCACATTTGTTTCCTGCAAAACACTGGATATGGAATTCCTTGCAGCAATTTCACAAATGCATGCACAAAGGGAGTTGTGAATCAGGCTGGACTTCAGTGTCTGCCCAATGTAGGGCGCAGGGCAAGGTAGGGCTGGGGCAGTTTTGCAGAGTTGGCTGTTGAGAAACATCTTAAGAAGATCCATTTGCTGCCGCTGCTGCTCGTTTGGAGTGATGGGTTAACCACCCCCTTCCTGCTCCTGCTCACCTCAGGGCACTCTGCCCTCTGCTTGCTATTCTGGGGGGGAGCACAGGAGAGGGCCTGTCATCCCAGCACTGGCCTCTACTTCTGCGCCTGGCTCTCTGCTCCTTCAGTCTCCTTTCCCCAGAAGAAGGGGCTTTTGGTTCGGCAGTCAAATGCTGCCCATATACAGCATCCTTTCCCAAAGAGGTCCACCGCCCATCCGCCCCTTACAAAGACCCTCCTTCCAGGCGAGTGAGACTCTGGTGGCTTCACAGCTCTCTCCCAGGACACACAGTTTTAGACCACAAGAGAGCAGCAGTGCACAGCCACTGATTCCACTACCGGCGTTTACTTAAATTGTGTGTCTGAAGGATCAGATTTTCAGGAAATCCTGACCAGCCAGAGCTCATGGGAGAGTCAACATGAACTCTGGCCTTAAGCCTCAGGAAAAATCAGATCCGTAACGATGCAGGGCAATCTTTAATTCTCAGGCTGGAGGTAGTTTTTACGAGCTGCAGGTAAACTATTGCATTCAATCAGAGCTGAAGGCATATTTATCTTAGTGGAAAATGAAAAATATACCCTTCCTTCTATTGATTAAATCTGTTCTTGTGTGTTGCAAACCTTTCCATGGCAGCTGTCTGCTATTATTTTCATTACACTTCAGGCACTGCAGGAGAGCTAAAGTAAAATCAGGAGGTAGCTGCAAATTAAGCTGTTACATAAACAGCTGCTTCTGACACTCAGCCAAACAACTGACTGCTGCATTGTGGAGCAAGGCTTAGTCCCCCTTTCAAATAATAGAAGCTTCTAGCATGAATGGCTCTAACCCAGGGCTTTGCAATTGGGATGGCAGCACTTTCAGCTCCAGTTGCAGACAACAGGAAAGTTAACTGACATGGCCATAAACTGTGAAAAAATTGAATCATATGTGTACTTTTGGGTGAGAAAATCCAGCCTATTCTTCTTGATTATGTATATTTAGACAATTTAATGCACATAATTTTTTTCTCCATCATGAACTGTGGTAGAAATTTTAGGGATGCTGACAAGGCAGCTGCTTGGGATTAATGCATTAAACAAAAATATAGAGAAATGGTTTGGGACCTATGAACCTTCAGGAAGCCTCGAGGGCTGTGCTGGCTGAAGTTGCTCTGAGCCTGTGCTGCTGCAGTAGTGGGGATGTGGCAGGCAGCCTGAGGAGGATGCTGGGGGCATGTGACACGAAGGGGCTACCTCAGTGATCTTGCACCTCAACACAAGCAGCAGCCCAGGGAGCAGAAGTCTGGTATCTTATGGTGCAAAATACCTGTGGCCTATGTTTCTGCAACTTGTCCTGTATAGGCAGGCTGCTGCTGCTGAAGTTTGAGGCAGAACCTGGGATTTATTTTTCTGCCTCACACAACCAGTTTTCAGCTGGACTGTAATTGAGCATTGCAGCCTTGTGGCTGGAGATTACATTGATGGCTGGAGAGGTGCAGGCTTGGCTGTGTACAGCTGTGGGGGATAACTGTGCCTGAATAACTGTGAGGAAGTGAGTGGTAGCATTGTCACTCTTTGGGAGCTCAACTGACTCCTCTATTCCATCAATAAATCACCTCTCAACTCACCAGATTAATGGATCCCCAGCCTGAGAGACCTAAGGCCATGTGTTGTGGTTTATCCATAATAAAATGAAAGGTTAAGATTAAAGCAGTGACCAGTGGTGTTGTTTGTAAATAAGAAACGTTGCCCTGATCTGAGAATAGTTTGAGAAAAGGTATTATTCACCCAACACTGCATTAAAGATTGCCTCTTGTAGAAAAATTGCCTGTGCTGATCTCACTCATGCAGTATTTGCTGCATTGATGATGGACAATACTGTGGGTGCTAAATTTAGGTGTTCTCAATGTTGCACAAGAAGCTGTTCTCTGAAGTCTGACAGCACCTCCATAGTCAGCAAATCTGATCCCCCTCTGCATTCATATACATACCTGCTAGTGTTACAAATAATTTTTACTGTTTTTTTTGTCTTGCTAGCACTTCAAACAATATAACTAAGAGGTGTCAGCTGGATTTTATTCACCTGAGTGCATTATTGTTAGAATTGTGCACTGCTTTTTGTTGCTTGAGCACAGCTGTAAGAAGACATCCTCCTATAGAGGAGGATGTCTTCTATTTATCGCTGAAGATGTGTCCTCAGCTGTTTTGTTTGTTTTGTTGACCAGTGAAGGAAGAGGTCCTGGCCCTGCTTGGTAAGGCACAGCTGGGAATCCTTAACTTTACCCTAGACTCAGAGAGGAGCCATCTGACACTCTCCTCCCCTTCTTGACCCCCCCACCCCCTCCGGAAATATCCCCATGGTTAGCTGGCATTTGCCTCTGGCCTCTGCTGCTCTGGGAGATCATATTCAATAATTTATCTTGGTGAGATCAGATTTAGGATCACCAGGGGCTTTTGCTCTGTCATAGCACAATCCTGGTGGCAATCATTAATAAACCCTTCACTTAATACAAACCCATTATTAGAAAAATACCTGCAGCTTAACAGGACCTCCATAGGTTTCCTTAAACGAGCCTTTTCCAAAGTGACTTTGACTCCCTGCTAGAGCTCCTACCGGTTGGGCAACACCTTTCAAAATTTCCTGACTGCATGGGACAGAAACAGTCTCACCTCTGATCAAAATGAAGAAAGGAAAACTTGTGTGAGGATTCATGGCTGCTAACCTGGCATCCCATGATAGAGGAAAACAAAGGTTCCATGCAGCTGTTAATGAGGTGGGGGATCTCTGTCCTGCACTCAGCTTTAAACATTTTAATTTTCCTCTTGGAAAAGATCATAGCATTATAGGGTGATCAGCCCCGCACAAGACAAGAAATCTTTTAATTTTCTGTGCAGACATGTTCCTGGCCAATTTTTAGGCAGTTAATTTTGTATCTGTATTATTTATTATCCTTTATTTCAGATAATTCTCCTCCCTCTTAAATAGCAATGTATTAATGTATTTATAAAGGCTTATCATACCCCTTTTCAGTAGTTGCTTTGCTAGGCTAAGCAGGTGAAAGGAACTTAACCTGTTTCATAAGGTGTATTAATTCTCCATTCTCAGAATCACTGTGATGTTGCTTCTTTGAGCCTGTTACCATTTGAATTACTTTTTAATAAACATAAATCAAAAGATGTCCTGCCTTTATAGAGGATTTTCTATTTTTACGTCACTGTGAAATAAGACTTCTTTTCTCTCAGCTACTGTTGTGCTTTTTCTACTTCTTCCTTCTTTTTGATGCCATTTTAACTTCCACTTTTGTGTCCCTAATGATACATCCTCATTTCTTTCCATCTCTTTTTAATTTGAGGCATAAACAAAGTTTCTTATTTTGAGAAAATAGTACTGTAAAAGGTTGATTGAAAAAATAAAATCAAAGCTCTGCCTATTTTGTGTCATAGTGGCAGAATTAGGACAAAACTGAACAATTTCAAGCTTTTTTCACAATTTCAAGGTACCCTGAAGCATTTTGTTTTGGTGTAGAAGATCTAATGAATATTGCCATGGTAACTATTTGAAGACATTACACTGAATGTTGTGTGGTTTTACTGGTATCAATTTAATACAGTAATATTAAAAATAGTGGAAAGACTATCCTCATTGCAAAATTTGGATCAGTTTGAACAATTCCTGTTGGAATTGGGAAACAGATTATTTGCTTGTAGACTTGTGCATACTTCAGTTGAGAGGAGTAATGAGCTAGGCATAAGTGATATCCTCAGCTGCCTCGTGGTCTGGCTGGTCTCACTTTTTTGACTCTGTGTTTTTCATAATGAGCCATCACTTACCTCTGCGGAAGGTCTAGTGTAGCAACACAATTAAGATCCTATGTTATACCACAGAAGAAAGTAGGCTGATGACAATGTATATTTCATCTAATGGCAGAAATGTAGGCAGAGGTAGAACAGGAAAGCAGGCAAGAATCACTCCTAATTTCTGAGCTGAGCCCAGTTAGAAATGTTTTCCAATTTACAGGCAAATAGGCCCATGTGGGAGGTGGCATGGCAGGAAGTGTGGTCAGAAATGACAAATGCAGCAGATGGGGTGTGAAAAGAGGCAGCAGTGTGACTCCATGTGTTTTGGCAGGTATGAATTTATATATTTTGGAAGGTATCAGCCTATTAAGCTTGAGAAAAACCTGAAGAGCTAAAGTACAAAACGAGAAGGTGTAACGGTAGATTGGCTTGCATCTAACAAGAACTATCCTTAAATGTCATCCCTGACTTTTTGCAAAACGCAAAGGTGAATTTAAAGCCCCATTGATTTTTCAGATATGTGATTTTGTATGACAGGCAATTACTAGATGGTCTGAAAGACACAGAGTGCCTCCTTCAGTATTCAGGTGCCCTCCATTCTCATAAACTCACAGAAGTTTAATATAAATTGATTACTTTCGCAGATTTGCAGGGTCATGTGTTTATACAAATTAATGTTTAATTTTGCACATATATGAACAACATCATCAAGCATTGTATCTTCATCACAGAGCTCTTTTTGCAGGTATAATGTATGTTTGATGATGTCAGAGATTTCTCTGATAGCTTGAGAAGTAATTCTAAGGCAGCATTCATTTGCTTTCCTTTTCTTACTCTATACTTGCTGTATTCTAAAAAGACTTAAAATGTTTCAAAGCTAAAATCATTGGTGTAACTGACTTGTTTTATCCCTGGCAGTTATAAGCTTCTTTATTTATTATCTACTCCAGGTTCAGGTGATGTCAGCTGGGTATTATTGTTCACAGGAACGACAATAACAGCTTGGGTTTTATGGGTATGTTTATCTGACAGACTAGGTAAAATTAGAAGGAAAAAAAAATGGGGCTTCAGTAATTGTTGGTAATAAAGAAGAGTTAGGGTCTAGTTCAGTGTGATACTGAAGTAGATGCTTAATTTCAAGCACGTGAGCAACTCCATTAAACTTGATTGCACAATTAAGTGTTTGAAAGAGCAGTCCCTGAAAGGCTTTTAATGTTTAGGGTATAATGTAGAAGTGCACAAGCTTCTGATAACCTGTCCTATTTGGACTGAAAATTGATCGATGAATATTTTATGTTCATGCCCACAGGTTGTGAAAAGGCTGCCAGAAATGGCCTTAGAAAGTAAGAATAATGTCTGAAATGAAGGGCAGAAGGGAATGTCAGTCTTGGCCGGAAGTGCTTAATTTTGACCTAATACCTCACTGAAAGAAGGGGAAAGAACTAATAGGTCTCTGTTTTCACTAAGAATTCAAGTGTCTCCTTATGGAATTTAAATGTCTTCTCGATAGGAACACAATGAAACAAATCTTCAAAACTTAACTTTGTGCAGATCCTATGAAGTGAAGAACTGGGACATTGAATTTTAGCTCATTTAGTGATTCTTTATAACCTTATGGCATAGACCTAGCTGGAGACCTAAAATAAGAACATACTGCAATTTAGATAGTGTTAACAACTTGTCAAGGGACGAATAGACGGAGAATCTATCTGTAGATCTCTGAGGGAGCAATTGTAAATATTCCAGATGTATAAATGGAACAGAAAGACGTTTAGATCCCTGACCTAGTGAAATTAAACTTCTGCACAAGTCAAATTGGAAAGCATGAATTAAATAAGAAAATGGAAACTGAGGTGAGAAGAACTGCATACCTGAAGAGTTCTTCCATGAAAACAGCTTGAAAAAAAATGTTTAGGACAAGTTACCATATCAGAGATTTCTCAGTAATGTGTCTTGTAGCAAAGGGGAGTTGGTCAAGGGTGACACCTCTAAGGCATCTTCCATGTAAATTACAGTACTGATTTAATTGATATAGTACAAAACTCTACTTTTCTTTCATCAGATGAGATAAAATTAAATTAATTTCATCCACCAATGTAAAGAAATTATGGGGAAATCTGTGCTTCCCATGTAGCATTAAAACTACGTGTTGCTCTGTATGTAACATTAAATCCATTAACTAAATGGAGAATGATTGAAAGAAAGCACCACAATGACTTTTGGAGTGATCACATTACATAGTGCAAACAAGCTAACTCTTGCAGTAATATCTTATGTGTCATATATATTGCTTAAAAGCATTTTAAGTGGTATTCCTGCTCCTTGTTAACTAAATAATCAGACCTTGTTGTTTCTGGTGGGATTTCTTAGCCTTGTTAATAGCTGACTTCTTTCTTCCTCATCTCAAATATCAATTTTTCTGAAGAACTAGAGCCTGGTTAGTATGATGATGGTTTTTTTTGCCTCTGTGGTGTGACATGAGTCTTACCATCAGTCTCATATGTATTCCTATCTTACCATCCTCCTCATAGGTATTCCTAGTTGTAAAGTTCTCCTTTCTTAGCCTCAGTTTCACACTCCAGTATCAACCAGGCATTGACCCTCAGCACTTTCTGGAACCCTGGTTAGGGATCCTGTAGCTGAGCCTTGGAGGTTTACAGTACAATGAGGGAAGAGCTAAGAGTTAAACAATATAAATGGAATATAAATATAACCGTGGTGAACAACAGTGACTAACTGTATGTAGGTTGGAGAGAACTAAAGTCAATAATATGTACTGTATTAATTAATTAATTAATATTCCAGAGAGAGTCTGCAAACAGATTTTGTAAAGTGGGAGCACTACATAATCAATAGGTACCCATATCATACTGAAGACTTGATTGATTGCTAGAAATAGGGGCGTTACATCAGTATTTTGTATGCTCTAGGATGTGCAAATCAGAGTATTCCAAGTTTAAATAAGGAAAGAAAGATACTACAGGCTTCAAAAATATATTCCTCTGTTACTACCTGTGGAAACAAAGGAATAGCCATGGCAGGCTGTTATGTTTTCTCATACAAAGTATTCATGCTATGTAGGATGCCTGATTTGGTGGGGGTGTACATGCACATACACACAACAGTGAACACGTCTGCAGGGTTTCTGGGAATTTGCAGAGCAAAGCAGAAAGCTGTTGGCTTCCCTGTCAGAGCCTGCTGGTTCTGTGCCATAGCAGGAGCATGACACTGTTGCATGATCCGTATATCCCATTTATATGAATCCATATGTCCCATTTAGAATGGGGCTACTTTCATGCCTATGCACACAGGCTTGCAAAATAACACTCTTTTTCAATGAGTTATTTTAATTTATAGACAGGGTTTGTTCAGCTCCTTATTCCTTTATTGGAAGATGGAAACAGCTGTTGATTAATGGGTGACACGGGTACGAATAATAAATTATTGTTTCATGACGGTGTAGTTGCTAGAGCATTAAAAAATAGAAATACACTTATTGTACTAAGAAAAAACACCCTAAATTTTTGGCCGTTTTGGCCTCACTTGCATGATGGACTTCATCATCATGACTGCATTTCATAATTGATTTTGTGTTAGCATCTACAAGGCCTAGAAAAATCTGCCCCTGCCATAGCTAGGTTTCAGTGTTAGTTAGAGAGAAAGGAATGCCTGATTTTCAGTTTAGACTACTAAAGAGCATATGGAGTATATGATGCACAATATCTAGCACAAAATATATCACGATTAAGACACACCATTCTCTTGGAAGTAGCTGCAAGAAGAATAAAAACCATAATATGGTCCATTGTCTTATGGGTGAGGATATAAAATTTTACTGACAAGCTCCTATTCATTCTGAACTTCTGCACTTGACAACTGGTATCTATCTTGTTGGGCCATGGTTCTGACATGCTTGAACTTAATGTCAAAACTCCTGTCCACTTTACTGGGATGAAATCAGGTTCTGAGCACTGCATTTTCCTACTAGCACACAGTCAAAGCTGTACAAAATATTTATTCACCCCTACTAAACCACAGCAATAACCTCTTTTTAGTTTTAATGTTTGCTAGTTTTGCTAACTTCCCATTTTTAAATTCAGAATGCTGAGCATTAGTTAACTATTAATGAATTAACCATAAGAAATCTTTACAGCTAAAATCAAGTCACAGATAATTCCCTGAGCTATTTTAAATACTGACTGAGGGTGATTCTTCCATGAACAACGCCCTATTCTGCCATATTTTTGGCAAAATGATTAGTTAGATTCTTCTGTTAATGTGTGGGATCAAGTCAAGTGGTATGACAAGTAAAATAAGATCTTAGTTAAAATAGTATTGCTTAAACATTTTATTAATTAATATATATTATGGATGTAGAATTTACTATTAATTGAAATTAAATGTAATCAGAGACTGCTTTCAGTCTCAGTGTTTTCCCTCAGTTCTCCCATCCTGAAGGGGACCCAGTGGTTAGCAGCAGTTTTGTAGAATGGCCATATAGGTCTTACAAAGTAAGAAGAGATTAATTGGGGGGGGGAAGAGGGGATTTGTCTGAATGCTATTATTTTCTTATTTTTTTTAAAGAACCTAAAATTATAATATGAAATTTCTAGGGGAAGACATCTTGCAGAACAGAGATAGTGGTGTATTTAAAGGTAGGAGTAGATTCAGGGAGGTATTAAAGTTAACATCACAGATCAAACACATGAAAACATGGTGTTAAGGATCAGCTACAGGCTTACCACAAGAAGCAGTGAAGGCCACAGCAAAGAACTGTAGAAGTTAGAGATGAAATGGTATATCAGGCTTTCTAAAGTCTGTTTTTCTGCCAATTCAGGATTGATTCCTACAGTGCACTTTGTAGTATTCTGTGCAGTCTGATTTTAAGTTTCTAGCAGTAGGAATGATGTAATTTCTTACTAGCTAGCAGTTGCTAACAAGCAACTTAAAGTCATTAGAGGCTCAGTAAACCTCTAGTGACAATAGAATATACCTCTCTGATTACTGAAAAGTACTACTGAGCTTGCTCAAGACACATAATTCATGTGTTGAATAGATGCAAGTTATGCAGATATTACTGTGCTGATGGCATGTTACACACTGAATATGTCTTAATCTCCAAGAAGCTCAATAGTGTTGTTTTTTTCTTTTTTTTTCTTTTTTTTTCTTTTTTTTTTTTTTTTTTTTTTGAAGTCAATTGTTATCTTTTTAACAGAATGTTTTTGCTTTATCTGTAGCAAGTAGATAGTAGCTATCTTGGAACAGATACCTGATATTTGGACTGAGGTTCCTGAAATATGTTTCTACTTACATGCCACTTGCAGCTATCACAGTGCAAGGAGTGACTAATGTAATCAGAATAAACACCAGATGTTACAAGCTTTCTCAGGCTTCTTGTTCTTGACTTCTTTGTAATCTGTCATAGTCACAGAGAGAAGACATTGTTATGGATTAATAGCATCACATTAAAAACTTCTTTTCTTATTGAAGGCATCTACTCTCATGCTTGAAATGGTTGATGTCAGATGTCTTTCTCCCTTTGTTGTCCTTACACATTATTGTTGCCCATGCTAAAATGCCAACTTTAGAAATACGGGGTTCAGTGAACACCTGAAAATGCTGTGCAGTAGATAATTCTGGTGATATGGAGAGCCATGAGTCCATTTCTCTTGTGCATGAGTAGAGGTAGATGACATTAGTAGATACTTGCCTGAAAAGCAGGCACTTCACCCTTGCTGCAGTTTTGGTTACATCAAAAGAAGTGCGATCATTCCCCAGATGAGTTGAAATAGACTCATAGAATCATTAAGGTTGGACGGGACCTTAAAGATCATCAAGTTCCAACCCCCCTGCCTTGAGCAGGGAACCCTAGCACTAGACCAGGTTGCACAAAACCTTGTCCACCCTGGCCTTAAAAACCTCCAGGGATGGGGCATCAACAACCTCCCTGGGCAACTCATTCCAGCTTCCATTCCATAGTTCAATAAAGATAAATGGCTGAGAACTGTAAAAGGCTGCACAGTTTCTGTTCAGCATTGGCTAAATGGAATGCTTTGACTTTTCTTTTGATGTTAACATGAAATGCAGCTAAACTTATTTTCAAACCATAAACACACTTTTTTGTTTTAGAATTTAAACAAACATTTAATCTCCATAGACTTTGTGAGTTATTTCAGTTCAGCCTGTGTTTTATAAATTGAATAAAACACTGTGAATTTTAATAAAATTTGAAACATTTACAAATATTTGCTAGTGCAGGGACTTAACCTTATCTGTCAGTTCCAATTGTAATTACAAGAAGACTTAAGAAGTCTTTTACAGCTGACAAATCATATGCTGGGATGAAAGTCACAGTACTTTATAGGAGGCTCCAGGCATATTGGTGAGGAGTAAAGAGTGAGACAGAAAAGATAAAAAGTAGCTTGCTGCTCTTCAGAGAACCTAGTGACTGATAATGATTTGTCTTCAACAGTATTAACCTGTTTGATTACAAATCACTCTTCTGAGGCATCTGTTTTTGCTCCACTGAGGTCAGTATTAAATCTATTACTTGAATAGGCCAATAATTTACACTAAATTCTGTGGTCAAGAGCAAAATATTTTCATTTTTCTCCATTCTCCTGACTTTTCAGTTCAATAATTTAGATGTTATGAGGACCAGTGAGATATGGTAACCTGAAATACAATATTGTAAATTTATTTGTTGTTCTTCTGGAGGGAACATGGTTGTAGGAAGACCTTCAGGTGTAGCTTAAACAAGCAAGGAGACAATGGATAAATCTTGTGGGTTTTTTTATGATGCAAAAATCCTCAAACCCACAGTTTGAGGGTTCAGCTTTGGTTGAAGTCTTCTTTGGTTTATTCAGGAGCTAATGTAAAATAATAGTTGAGTCTTGAAAATCCTACACTGGAGAAAATAATGAAACTTCCCTGGCACTTGGACATTAAGAAATTAAAGTTGGTCACTACTGCTGTTAGTGAATCTACTTCAGCTGTGAATTTGACTTAAACCTGAGACAACAGATTATTTTTCTTGCTGAAGGCTTTTAAGCATTCCAGTTTAACTCGCTAGAGTTAGAACCACTTTTTTTCCAGTTTTGCTTTTGGATGAATAGCTAAACCAAAACACCTGATTTGAAGAAAAGTGTGTGGAGCTGAATATTCTTGAATTTGGATAACTGTGTAGCCTTGAACCTCCCAGTTTCATCTTAGTGCCTTTGCTTGCACACTGAAATGGGGACATAAAGAAATATTTCTATATAGAGGTTCTTGAGCAAATTAACTATGCCAAGTCCTGATATTTGTATATTTGTATTATCAGAAATGTTATCTTCTTCTTACCCACACATCCACATTCACGATTCTTGTAAATGCATTTTTGAAGGAGATCCTATAGAAACTTATTTTTTTTACAACTGTAGTAAATTGTTCTGTTCTCTGGACTATGCAGCCTATACACTATTAAATAAGTCCTTGGTTTGATTCACTGTATCAAATAAAAGTTACAAGAAAGAAAACATGCCCTCTTGCTTTCTTTGTTTCCCCCATAAAATAAAAGCATATTTTCTTGCTTGATAAGATTTAATTACCAGACTGCATAAGTGAATGTAATTCACAGCAAAAGTAAGACTAAAAAGAGGAAAGATATAGTTAAGTAAAAGTAAAATATCCAGAAACAAAGTCTTTTGTCTTGATGGCGTTTCTAGGTCTGCTTTTCAAAAGACACAGAATACTCCCTGGCAATTTACTGTATGCTGACTACAGTGAGATTTTCTGCATATTTGGACTATGTGATATGGCAGATTATAATGCAATCCTCACTTTGACACTGGATTATTTTATGTGCCAGTCATGCTCTTTAGTATTTTAGTAGTTCATCATTTGTTTCATACTGTGCATGGAAGAAAACATGTTTGCTTATTTATTTATTTATCTATCTATCTATCTATCTGTTTATTTATGTTCACTACTGTATCAGCGATATCAAGAAATAATACTTGGATTGTATTATTCTAACTCTGATTTATATGATTTATTTTTCATTTCAGTTGAAGTTTACATGGTTTGTGTCTTTAAATGCACCTTCACCTCTCTGTCCTTTCTTTTTGAACTCCATTTTGCTGACTGTTACCTTGTCAGTGGGGTTAATTACCTCTTGTTCTGCTTAAGACACTTCCATTTTATTATAGCTCTCTTTCTCTGTTCTGTTTACTACTGTATCAGCGATATCAAGAAATAATACTTGGATTGTATTATTCTAACTCTGATTTATATGATTTATTTTTCATTTCAGTTGAAGTTTACATGGTTTGTGTCTTTAAATGCACCTTCACCTCTCTGTCCTTTCTTTTTGAACTCCATTTTGCTGACTGTTACCTTGTCAGTGGGGTTAATTACCTCTTGTTCTGCTTAAGACACTTCCATTTTATTATAGCTCTCTTTCTCTGTTCTGTTTTATGAGTATCCTGATATTAAATTCCTTATTCTGGACATGTATTAGAGATATGTACCTGTGTTTCAACATTAAGTCTCTCTCCTTTTTCTCAGATTGTTTTAATTTAACATGGTTTATATTTTACACATGAACAAGTAATCATGTAAAGCAATTAAATTGCTGCTTCCAATTGCATTTTGTAACAAACAATTCACGATTTCTATTTGCCCTGGTTATCTAGGTATATTAATGAATTTGTAAAGCTTACTGTTTTGGGGAATATTTTTCTTCATGGGTTGTCATTCCTTTCCCTGGCTTAGAATCTATTGGACCGTGTAGTTTCTACAATTTTACTCATTATTCTGTTAAATCTGCTTTGGAAGTAAAATTATTATGTTGCAAACACTCTTCCCTTGTGTGTGATACATCTGGGTGCACAGCAAAGATAAGGAGAATACGACTGTTCTGTGTCAGGGTGATTTAATGATGGATATCAAGAAGACATCACACAAAATAGCAGAACAAAGACTCAGCTAAGAATTAGTATAAAGCAAAGTACTACAGTTAACATGGAAAAGGGATCTCAGTGAGAGCAAACTGCTTTTGACTAAACAGCACAATGCTAAACCATTAACAGGAAGTGTAGTTCTGGGATGTGCTAACATAAGTTTAGTGTGGAGGGCATGGAATCTAACCATTCTGCTAAGTTTGCAGTGGTAATGTTTCAGCTGCAGTTTGGTGTCTAGTACTGGGTATTTCATGCTAAAGAAGATGGTGAAAATGGAGAGAGCATGTAAGAGAGTATAAAAATAATCAGAAGTTTAAAAGACATGATTTAGGATAAAAGGTGGAACATGTGAGTTGTTTCATTCTAGAAGAGAACTACTGGAGGTAAAAACCAGTGGGTATTTTAAATCTTGACTTTAAGCCATTTGTTTCCTCTTGTTCTATCGCCAGTTACTTGTGAGAAGAGTCCAGTGCCTGCCTCTTTACTAACTCCTTTCAGGTAACTGTGGAGGGCCATGAGGTCTTTCCTCAACCTCCTTTTCTTCAGACTAAACAGCCCCAGTTCCATCAGCTGTTCTCCATAATACTTGTTCTCGAGGCCCTTCACCACCTTGGTCACCATTCTTTGGACACGTTCCAGCACCTCGATGCCCCAAACTGGACACAGTATTTGAGGTGTGTCCTTACCATGCTGAGTTCAGAGGGATGATCACCTCCCTGGTCCTACCTGCCACACTATTTCTAATATAGGCCAGGATGCTGTTTGCCTTCGTGGCCACCTGGGCACACTGCTGGCTCATATTCAACTGTGTATCAATCAGAACCCCCAGGTGCCTTTCTGCTGGGTGGCTTTCCAGTCACTCTTCCCCAAGCCTGTAACATTGCACGGGGTTGTTGTGGCCCAAGTGCAGGACCCAACATCTGGCTTTGTTGAAGCTCATACAATTGACCTTGGCCCACCAATCTAGTCTGTCAAAGTCCCTCTGTAAAACCTCCCTACCCTCAGGCAGATCAACACTTCTTCCCAACTTGGTATCATCTGCGAACTTACTGAGTGTTCATTCTATCTCCTCATCACGATCACTGATGAAGATTTTAAAAAAAGCCCTGAGGAACCCCACTTGTGACTGGACACCAGCTGGATTTAACTCCATTCACCACCACTCTCTAGGCCCAGCTATCCAGCTAGTGTGTTTTACCCAGCAGAGTGTACGCTCATCCAAGCCATGAGCAGACAGTTTTTCTAACAGAATACTATGGGAAACAGTGTCAAAGGCCTTATGGAAGTCCAGGTAGACAACATCCACAGTCTTTCCCTCGTCAACCAGGCAGATCGTCTTGTCATAGAAAGAGATCAGGTTCATCAAGCAGGACCTTCCTTTCATAAACCCATGCTGTCTGGACCTGATTACCTGGTGCCCAATGGCACTCAGGAAGATCGGCTCCTTGACCTTCCCTGGCACTGAGGTCAGAATTACAGGTCTGTGGTTCCCTGGATCCTTCTTTTGGCCTTTCTTGTGCATGAGTACCACATTTGCTACCCTCCAGTCCACTGGGACCTCCCCAGTTCATCAGGACTGCTGGTAAATGATGGAAAGAGGCTTGGCGAATGCATTCACCAACTTCTTCATTACTTTTGGGTGCAGCCCATCTGGCCCCATAGACTTACAGAAGTTTAGGTGGTGTAGCAGGTCACCAACCATTTTCTCTTGGATTACGAAAGTCTCATTCTGCCCCACCTCCCCATTTTCCAACTCAGGGGACTGGGCATCCAGGGAACAATCTATTTGACTGCTAAGGACTGAGATGAAGAAGGCATTTAGCACCTTAGCCTTTTCCTCATCCTTTGTCACTATGTTTCTCCCTGCATCCAAGAAAGGATGGAGATTCTCCCTAGTCCGCCTGTTGTTATTAATGTATTTATAGAAAGATTTTTCTTTATTGTTTCTGACAGCAATAGCCAAGTTGAGTTCAAGTTGGGCTGTGGGCCTCCTAATTTTCTCCCTGCATTGCCTTGCTACATCTCTGTATTCCTCATGAGAGGCCTGTTCTGTCTTCCAGAGGTCATAATCTCTCCTTTTCTTCCTGAGCTTCAGCCAAGTCTTTCTATTCAGAGAACAGAGGCCTAAGTCTGAATGTTTTCTTAGGAAATGTTCTCACCCATTTTAAGCAGAGATCAATTTATGTTAAACTGACTTAAAACTGATGCATGATGCTATACTTTGGCCTCTGGTTACTCATTGCCACTTATGAGGACCTGTCTAATGCTTAAAAATTTAAACACTGGCTGATGTAAATTTTTTAATTGTTGCACTACCTGGACTCTTTGTCCCATTAAATAAAGCTATAAAGGAGAAATTTAAATTTTCCAAAGATAAAAGATTATTATTTAATTGAGAATGCTAAAAATTCTACCATATTGTGTAAATGCAAATGATAATAGTTAAGAATGTGTGAGGAGTGTTTTCTAATAGAAAGTACACTGAGGTTAATGATGCTCTAACACTCATTATTTGAATTTATGAACTAATGTCCTGAGTTAGAGCAGGGGCAAATGTGCACTCTTGCTTCTGAGAAACTGAACACAGTGAATATTAAAGTGCAGTCTAAGAGGTAATAATTCCTGGTAGCTGATTTTTTTTGCCTTATTCTCATTGAGTAATCAGTAAATAAAGTGGCTACTCATACATATCAATTTCTTAATTTTTCTAGGGCCTCTGATCCACTCTGATCCACAGAATTTTCACCCATAGTTCTCTTTTATCTAAGCTCACTCTACAAACACCAGGCTCTGCTATTGTGGTGTGTGTGATACATACCCCTGGAGTAACATAAATTTTTATAATGGGGAGACTGATTGTGTACATTTTTTTCTCTTTCAAAGAATTTACTTAGTCTGGTTTTAATGTTTGCAGGCAGATATGTGAGCATGGCAATTGTAGGTGCAGCTTTTTAGGTAATCTGTCTGGATGTCCTTTAAAGAACAGCTTTTGTAAAAGAGGAGAAGAAAAATATCTAGGTACTCAGCTGGTGCTCAAAGGCCTTTTTGTCCTGCAGCCAGGTCTTGTGGCCAGGTGTGTTGTTGGACCTTTGGAGTGACCCATATTTGCTGTGTTGGTTACTGCCAGAGGCAATGTCTGCACTCCAGTGGCTTCATTCCAGTATAAACTGTAAAACAAAAGAGGCCCAGAAGTTCACTGCAGTGAATTATAAGCAAGAGTTCTCTACCTGGTGGGTCTAATCTGTCTTGTTCCTGAGTAGTTCAAGAAGCTTTCTGGAGTTATGTTTTGAAGGGAAAGAAGCCTTATCAAGTAATTCAATTAATGTCTGCAAGTTCCTTTGAGTACCCTCTCCTAATGAGATATCAATTAGATACAGGCAGCTGTCCCTTTTGCCCTGCTACTGCCTATGTTTATAGTTCAGTAATGCTTGATATATATTTGCCTGAAGTTTTCTATCAGATGTAGTTTCTCTTAATTGATTCATTTAGAAAACGCATGGATAACTCAGCTACAGCCCTCTTCATTGTCTTAAGAGCTTCAGAGTGATATGCTGTCCTAAATGCCCATAAAATGAACTTTTGTTGATGAGGAGCTGAGATGAGGAGCAATATGAATTTCCTGACAAGTCATTGTATGTTTTGCCAAAAGCTTCTCTCTAGCAGTCTCTTCAGGCTATAGAAGTTAAAGAGCTATTAAATCATGCTACTTTCCTCAGTGGTTTCAACTTTGTTTTCTTTTTCCAGATGTTGGAACTACAGGTTCTTTGCACAGGTTCTGTGTTTTTCTTTGAAAATCAGTATTTATGTACAAAGATTTACCTTTTAGAAATACTGCTGAGGCAGTGGTATATTGATATATGTAAGAATTGGACTTCTCTAATGTATCTTTATCCAATTCTTTTAGTTTTCTTTATAAATTTACTATAGATTTTTTGAAGCTGGTCATGACTTTGAAGTTCTTTTCAGGTTTGATTTTTGGTTTCTCATGTGCTACAGTTTGCTGAAGACTTCCTGGTTTATTAATGTTGAAAATGATGAAGGTGTTCCCCAGTGAATACAAATCTTCACAGTTTTCCTACTGTGATTTAGTCTCTCACCACTGCTAACAGCTTTGCTGCTTTAGCAGATGAGCACATGAATAAAACACATTCATTTTTCAAATGCAGTACACCTTTGAATTTAACACTAGTGATAATAACCAAAATTGATTCTCGGAGCTTGTAAATGTATAGCCAGTGAACTGTCTTGGTTAAAAAGTAGATACATCAGATGAATGCACCACAAAGATTTTGCTATTAGCCTTTAAAAATAAGGTAACTTCATACATGTTTTTAAAAAGTCACTTTAGAAGTAGTTTTATATTGACAATCACATAACTTTATTATAAGTATCAACTGGGTAACATAGTACAAACTACAAGATTTCAAAAACCTATGGACCAGTAAGAAGCAAAGATTAACTAAATGCAAAAGAGATTATTGCAGGTGTGTGTGATTGTACTATGCCAATGTTCTGCTTTGCTCACTTTGGCACTGCGTCACTTGTGAGCAAGAATGGTGCATCCTTCCTCTATTACTCCACTGGACGTGTCTGTCCTGCCACCACAAAGAAGTGTTTGTTCCTTCATGCAATGGACTTGTAGCAGCCCTGAGTTGAAAGTGTTTGTGGCTGTTGGGTTTTGCAGCCAAATGAGGATTTCACTTTGATCATATGAATGGGGATCATATGATTACAGGCTTCAGGAAGCAAGTGCTGGGCTATGAGAACAATCTTTTCAGACTTGTGGTCTGCTTTCTGTCTGCATCTGAAGGACTCTGGGGAAAAAGGCTGCAAGCTGAATGAATTGTTCATGCATTATTGTAGATGAAGTCCATAAACCATATGTTGGTTACATCACCCTTGGACTTAAAACATCACAGAAGCGAAAATCAAAGTAATCAAAATGATATAAAAGAAACAAGGAGTTTTAACACTGTGAGGTACTCTTCAGAATGTCCTTTCTGTGGGAAATATCAACATATGTCTCCTTGGCCAGATTCAGAATGACATTTATGTCATTGATTAATATAATTTCTGCTAGACCACTGGTTCTCTGGCATGGAGACCCCAGTTCTTGATAATTTCTCATGATGGTGTCAGCATCTGGGAAGTGGCACAAAAACCTTTGCTGACCGGACTTTGTTCTCTTGAGCTAAAATGGAATTCTCAATTACAGCAAACAACAGAGGCTCATTTGGTTTTCTTTTTCCAGTCTGTTAATGTGGAAATGGTCCATATTGCTTTTCTCCCTCTCTCCAACAAGAGACATTCAGAACCACAGAAACATCATAGAAGTTCCTCTTTCATTGGAGAAGATAGTGATAGGACAAGGGGTAATGGTTTTTAACTGAGAGAGGGGAGATTTAGGTTAGATATTAGGAATAAATTCTTTACTATAAGGGTGGTCAGGAACTGGAACGGGTTGCCCAGGGAGGTTGTTGATGCCCTATCCCTGGAGGTTTTTAAGGCCAGGGTGGACAAGGTTTTGTGCAACTTGGTCTAGTGGTAGGGTTCCCTGCTTATGGCAGGGGGGTTGGAACTTGATGATCTTTAAGATCCCTTCCAACCTTAATGATTCTATGATTCTATGATCATAGCAATTACCCTCACAATAGTGAGCACAAAAACTACACAATACTGGGTTTTTTTTAGAGGGGGAAAGGCAGTATTTTCTTTTCTCTTTTAACAAGAGTAATGGCACAATGTGTCTCCCAAGAACTCTTCTGTACCTAATTCAGGGGATCTTCTCCTCTTATCACATAAATAATTCTCCCCAGAGATGAGCCTGAGATGTTTTCCCCTCAAAACGGACACTTTCTCAACAAGGAGTCATTTCTTCCCTCTCACAGTTGCTGTCTGAAGATAACCTGAAAACATATGGAGGCATTAATTTTTTGTATGTATAGATAAATATACAGATGCACACACTTAAAAAAAAATAATTAAGTTCCTATTTAATTACATCACTTGAAGGGCTGGGGTCTTATGTGTTGGTCTGCAGCACTTTCAATCTGTTGTCTGTTGCTTGTCCTATAATTAGATTATAGCCTACTTTGAGTAGGCCTATCTTTTTCATGGTTTTGATAGTGCTTTCTGTGACAGGGCTCTGCTCTATGGTTAGATCTACAAGGTCCTACAATAGCAGTAATAGCAATAAGATGCTTTTCCTCCCACTGGCTGTAGTTCTGTTTAATGCAATGTGTCACTGTGAAATCTGGTAATTCCCAGAGCAGCTGCAGAGATGTTGTGGCAGCTCTGGCACCTTTAATTGCTGTTTATGAAAGCTTGTGGCTTTCTAATGCCTGCAGCCAGGGCCAGCAGCAAAAGTGACAATGTGACAGCTAATTAAAAGGCAGTACTTCAGCGTGGTAGTGAGGAGTGGACTCATTGCCTCTTATCTCAGGTTTTGGATGATGCCCTCTAAACCCAGGTGGATGAACAACCACAATGTATGTTGTTTTGTTACCATTCTTATATGATGTTGTTACCATTCTTGCATGGATTATTTGCTCAAATTTGAGAGAGATATTTTAGCAGGTATGAAAGGCCACCAGATGTCAGTGTGAGCTTCTGCAATATATTTTTTGGGATAATTAACTCACTTTTTATCAGACAGAATGAGGAGTCTGTAATCTATGTTTTAAAGAGCAGTTTTATTTTCTGTGACTGAAAAAACATACAGTCAATTATCAAATGCCTTCTCCAACTTCAAGTGAGTCTTACAATTATAAAAAGGGAAGGGCAAGAGTAAATGCTGGAAAAATCCTGTGCGTTTTACACTGGACTTTTGCAGAAAACTTAGACTGGCTGGTAGGGTGGCAAGAAGCACAAACATTATGCTGTCACAGAATAGAAAGCAGAATGAGTTCTTTGAACTGCAGAGAGTGATCCATCTTTCCTCATCTACCCGCTTGAGCTGTGCATTGATGCAATGTGTATCACATCATTGCTGTGGCAAGGGAAGGTGACTTACAGTTTTTAGCCCCTAGTATACCAGTGCTGCCCAGGACGAAATCACAAGAATGGCTGGAATCACAAAAGACTTTAATATTTTTTAAATGAACCTTTATTTCTTAATTATTCATATTTTTAGTTATTTCCAAGCCAGATATCTGTGTTGGGTCACACCAAGGTTACATGTCCTTAGAAGCTTTCCTAGTTCTAGGTCTGAGTGTTCATGTGACCATTATCTATAAGGACGAGACCTGGACATGTTCCCATTTTTCCCCTGTGCATGCTATTTCTCATGTCAAGGAAACCTTGCTTCACAGACATGGAGACAACTGCAGTGTAATAGTGACATGCTCCAGTCTGACGAGTTTGGGGAGCAGGAACACAAGGGGTGCCTTGACATATTCAGGTGCTCAATCTCTTTGAAAAGAAAAAGTTTGGAGAAGTGTGTATTTTTCTCCTTCAGATGAAACTGAAAATGAAAATTATTTTATTAATTTGTCTTCAGTTCAGAGGATTTGGCTGTGGTTTGAAGTAAAACGAACAAACAAACAAACAAACAAACCCCAAACAAAACTCTTCATGATAAAACTATGAGAGTTCACAACACTGCTGATGTTCTAGTATCTTAGCAGATGTGACGCGATTGTATTTTCACGGTCTTTTGTTGTTCAAGTCAGAGTGTTAGAAACAGTGTATTTTCCATCACTCATCTGTCCATTGCATGTTTCATTTGAAATTTCTAAATCAGTGAACAAATAGGTGTCCTAAACATATTGCACAGAGAAGTACAGCTTAAAGAATTTAAGCACATTGGAATAAAGTGGTTTTATGATCAGAAGCTTTAGTTTTAACCAAACCACTGATCTTTGCAGTCTAGACCAATGAATTAACCACTTATTAAATCCAGTGTGTCTGATGAATTATTGTGTTCATAGTGCTTTTGTGATAAATAACTTGCAGTCTTGCAGATGACACCAAGTTGGGTGGGAGTGTTGATCTGCTTGAGGATGGGAAGGCTCTACAGAGGAATATGGACAGGCTGGATTGATGGGCCAAGGCCAATTGTATGAGGTTTAACAGGCCAAGTTCCAGGTCCTGCACTTGGATCGCAACAACCTCAAGTAACACTACAGGCTTGGGGAAAAGTGTCTGGAAAGCTGACTGGCAGAAAATGACCTGGGGGTTCTGGGTGACAGGTGGCTGAATATGAGCCAGCAGTGTGCCCAGGTGCCCAAGAAGGCCAACTGCATCCTGGCTTGTATCAGAAACAATGTGGCCAGCAGGAGCAGGGAAGTGAAAGGGTTGTCAGGCACTGAAACCTGCAGCCCAGGGAAGAGGCTGAGTCACCATCCCTTGAGGTATTTAAAATATGTGGTGTAGGTGTGGTGCTTTGGGACATGATTTAATGGTCGACTTGGCAGTGGTAGGTTAATGGTTGGACTTGATGATCTTAAAGATCTTTTCCAACTTAATGACTCTATGATTCTATGAATCCAACTGTAGGATCACATAAGGAACCATCTTTTAGTAAAGGTGATTTTTTTTCAGAAGTGCTAAAGTGAGCTACAGTAGCAATTGCTTCTACTACAATATAAACCTCTGTAATCTGAAGTTCTATTTTTTTTTTTTTCAGTTTTTAAATTACTTTAATCCCAGATGACTATAATTTCCTCCTTGCACATTCCCTTCCTTCCCCATATGTTTTCTGACTGCACATAGTTTGCTATGCCTTCAGTCATATTTGAAGGAATTTGAGGATCCTCAAATAGTGTTAGCTAATGTTTGTACAGCTTAGAAAGCACAATATGCAAGATACAGAGTAAGGATTTGTACCAGGCAGAGAGGGAATAACTATAGTTCTTGGTATGGTAGACTTTCTGTTTTCAAAAGATGTCAAGATTTGCAAAATTTGGCTACATTTCTAAGGTGGAATGCATTCCCAAATGTCAAAGTAGTTCATAAAGGAAAGAAAAGCCAAACAAGCCCACTTCAGTATTCTTTAATTAATACTAAACGTTTAATTTCAACAAAGAAGAAATATTTCCCTTAACCTTTAATTTTAAATATTTTCTTATATTACAACATGGGCAAAAAAAATAAAAATTAAGCTAATTCAAAATTAGTTACCAAAATTATTTTTCTTAAAAATTTTAAAGTCCATAGCAGAATTTTTTTGCTGATATGATTGCATTTTTATAAAGTAAAACCAATTTACCCATTTCAAAAAGTACTGACCAGCTAAGGGAAAAAAAATCCATCATAATCTGTTAAATGCAAAGATTTTGCCTCTGTCTCAGACAAGTCCAAATCTGGGAAGCCTCAAGGTGTCCTTATCCTTTTCTCGTGCTCTTCCATAATTATCTTCTTGCAGCTAGTTCTGGAGATAGGATTCTGGATTAGCTGGTTTTAGGCTTGACAGAGTATGGCCTTTCTTATATTGCTGCATTCTTTCTGTTGAGAGTGTTTGTTTTTGTGAAATGTCATGTTCTGTGGGAGTTGAATTCCATCTAAAGCTTCACAGATCCCTCGTGCTCTCTAAAGGTGTTTAGAAAAAAATCTTTCAGTATAGCACTGGCTTTAAGACATTTGATAACTGCCTGAGCTTGAAAGTTTTCAGATTTATTCTGAAGAGAAAGATGAAGTGTTTCCAAACTGGTTTTAAATTTTAAAAAAAGTTCTCATATTTTAGCTTTCAGCTTTAGTATTAAAAAGTATTAATAATTTGTCTCCTTTTATCTTAAAATCAGCTTGATGTCTTCCCAGACTGAAAGCACTCTTAAAACTTCTGACTTCCTTAAAAAAGAGGAATGTGAGATACCAAAGATCCTAATTACTTTTGTTTTAGATAACTTTGGCTTGTTTCTGTAAGGCACGAGGTCCTTACTAGCTCTTCAACTGGAGAAGGATGAGACAGTGAAATCTGAAAACTCATTTGTTATTACATAAATCACCAAAGAAGATGTGTTTGGGAACCACAGAATCACATAATTTTAGGAGTTGAAAGGGACCTCGAAAGATCATCTAGTCCAACCCCTCTGCCAGAGCAGGGTCACTTAGAGCACATCACACAGGAACGTGTCCAGGGGGGTTTTGAATGTCTCCAGCAAAGGAGACTCCACAACCTCTCTGGGCAGCCTGTTCCAGTGCTCTGTCACTCTCACACTAAAGAATTTTTTTCTGATATTTACATGGAACTTCCTTTGCTCCAGTTTGCACCCATTGCCCCTTGTCCTATCCCTAGAAGTCACTGAAAAAAGCCTGGCTCCATCCTCCTGACACTTGCCCTTTACATATTTATAAACTTTGATGAGGTCGCCCCTCAGTGCCCTGCAAGCTAAAGAGGCCCAGCTCCCTCAATCAACATGTCCTCTCCAAAACAACCTGCTGACACCCTTGGAGTGACTTGAATGCTCATGGGATGCAAAAGGTGAGTGTGATAGATAGTCCAGGACCTCGTGATAGACATACCAGGAACTATTTTCTCCACGGGGATTCTCAAAACTATTTCAAACCCCTCATCTTCTGTCCAGCTGAGCGATACAGTAAGTTAAGCAGCCATGAAAGCGACTTCAGGTTGTTGTCAGCTGCCTATTTACTATTCTGGATTCTGATTACCTTGAGCAATGAAAAAAGTCACTATCTCGAAGTGGTCTGCATGAAGACAGATCAAACAGAAACAAAAAGGCTAGGGCAATTGCAGAGGGTGGGACAGGAGTGAAAGGAAATAATTGTCAATTCAGTGCAAACTGCAGGTGAGCAAAGAGAGCAGCACAAGGATGCATCTGGATTTGTGCTGATCAGTAGCCCAAACAGCAGGAACTCAGTGGGACCATTTGTTGATGCTGAATGCCTGCTGGGTTCTAAGGCAGCTGTTCCTCCTCTCCCTCTGTCCTTTCCACTATGATGCACAGCACGAAATAAGACAGCATAGTACAGAGTTTAATTCTCCTGCTTTTTAAGCGCTAAACACAACTAAAACATATCATTTATTAAGTCCCCTTTATTACCAAACTAATCAAACTCTTCTAAATGATGTATCTAGTTAATTCCCCACTCAATCTATAACCTAATTGCAGTTGTAGACTTTGATGATAATAATCTCTAGGAAGTTCCAAGGGATGCAAATTTCTATTATTTCTTGCATATAGTATGAAAGGAATGGGATTTTTAAGCAGAAATCATATTTTCTACCCACGAAAGCTGGTAGAAAATCTACACAAAAATGTTGATACAGAGACTGAAGGATACAGGCTGATTTCTATGATTCTCACCCAAAAGCTGAAATAATGAAACAAAAGTGAATCAGTAATGGAATTATCATGGGGCTTGCAGCCGTCTCTCTGGTTTATTGGCAGGAATGGCATATTCCTCCCTTTCCACTCATTCTTGTTTGTTGATTGAGATTGGTAGCTATTAGAACAAGGATCATCTCTCATCCTCAATATCAGTGTTCTGCAATCTTGTCATTTGGCTCTTAGACTGTACTCTAATAAGTATGATGAGCAATAATGATAAAACATAGGCTAAATCTGCTTGTAATATCTTAAATACAGTGTAAATACATTTAACAACTGTAGAGTTGACTTTTTAAACTTTAACTTGTACCTTAAGAGGGTTAATACTGAATCTGATATGTGAGAGTGGGTGAGTGCTTAAAAAGACTTAAAAAAAAATAAAGTATTTGTAATATACCACAAGGCAAATGGAATAAAAGATTCCTTCTCATGCTCACTGATACAGTTCTAGATACAGTATTGTCTGCAATGTACCAAATAGGGTTGCTAGAGCAATATCTGTGTAGAGCAGAGTTTTTTACAATTGAGCAAATATGAAGACAGTGTGATCTAAGCACAAACCTGGAAATCTGACTCTCCTTTCAACTATGCATAATTTAGTGTCTCTGTCAAATACTCAGCAGTCTTTCCTTGGTTCCCATGTCATGTCATTTACACATCTGAAACCATCAAGAGAGATTCATATGCAACTTTGCAAATAATATGACAGCTTACTTCAGGTGACACTGTAAAAAATAGTTCAGAATATCCTCAAAATGGGTGATTCATGTCCTTTAATTTAGTACATATTCCTATTGCTCAGATAGAAAAGTGTTGATACTGAATGGAAAATGATTTTTGGAATATTCATTAAATCAAATGTTACTCCTCTAATATTGCCAAAATGATCAATATAAGTGAAAGTATAGATGTAGACTGGTTCTTCAAAATGGCAAGTATAGAATATACATATATATATTTCTATCCATAGAATGGAAAGGTAGAATTTAGTTCCTAGGCAGTCTTAGAATGTGTCTGTATTTTCAATTTTAAGGACAACAAAACATGCTAAACAATTTCACAGCAATTCTGCCTGGTCACATTGCACAACACTCCAGTGTTTTAGTGTTCTGATTTTGCATTATTCACATTTATTCAGTACTGGAATCATCACAGAGCCCCTGGAAACTGTTGAGATTATTCATGAGAGACTGCTTTGGTTAAGAAAAATTGTTGAATGATGAAAGCAATTGCTGGAAAAGTCTCTGCTTGGTTCTACTGCATTCATTTTCAAATGTGTATTTCAGTCTGTCTGGAAAAAAAGTCAAGAAGCATAACTAGGAGGACATACGCTGTTCTGAGACACGCAGCTGTAGAGCTCTATGCTGTGATTATTCAAATTTTGTTTTCATCAGACTTAATAAATTTTGTCTTTTTCTTTATGAGCTAGTGACTTGTAGGTACGTTACCTGTTTCAAACACTATAGGAGTAAGTTGAGAGACATTAAAAGAGTCTCAACCTCAGAGATTTTGCTACTTACTGGAACTCCAGACAGAAAATGAGGATTTTTATTTTTCTTTTCAAGTTGTATTTTAGGAGAGCAATTGAAAAACAAAGTACAGCAGTATAGGATTTTCCAGAAAACTGAAAAACCATCTGTCCATTGCCTACCCCATGCTAGACAAGAACTGGATAATGCCTCTTTGAGAAAGCAGCCTGCTCTGTGGTGGCTTTTCATTGTCTTTACTGATGTTTATAGAGAACAGCTTCCTTAGATCTTGCTTAGTCTCCAAGGGCTTGTCTGTGATACAGTTCTCTCTGGATGTATTCTTTTAAAGAAAAATGCTTCTGCTTGCAAGCATTAACCAAGATTTTATGCAGCAAATAGATTTATGAACAGGCAGCTTAAGTAAAACTAAAGATTTACCCACTTTAATAAAGGTAAGTACTCACTTACTGGTTACAGAGTCACAAAAGTGGAACATAAATGTGAACATAGGATCAGAACCACAGAGTACTATTTTTTCACTTTGATGTTGAAATCCCAGCCTCTCTGTTTCCACAGTTTTCTTCCTGGTTCTTTTATGAGGGATGTAGTTTTGGTAACATTACCCCATTATTCTTTGGAATAGGATTTTGCAAATGTAGCAAGTTCAATTCTTTCCCCTTTCTTGGAGATTCTGAGTTTATAATCTTCTTGGACTCTATTCACTGTTACTTCAGTGACCTCCTACCTAGCCACAATTTCCCCAAGACTGCTGACAAATTGCAAGAGATAAAAAACATTAATCATACCTACTTAACAAATGTATTCTTCTTTGCCATGAAATTGTAACAGGGATTGTGCATAGCATAATATTCATATTGATTCCCAACATTTTATCTGTTGTGTGCTTCTGTTATTGTGCCAAGTAGCAGATCTGCAAGGGTCTTCAGCTGGTATGTAGATGGGAATCAAGTTAAATTTTCAGAAGTGCCTTGATACTCAATTCAACTGAAGCTGCAGGCAGTACATTGTGCTTTATGGAAGAAAAGTGTATGATATGCTGGAAGTTCCAGACCCCTCTCAGTTAAAATTCTTCTTTCCTCTGATTTGCTTTCACAGTTTACTCTTGAACTCCACATCTTTGCCTGACTTTTTCCTCTCTCCCAGCTCTATTTTGCTTGAAATTGTCACCAGAGAACATTTTTTTGTCATCTGATCTAGGATTAACTCCCTCTACTTAATCACACCTTAAAATATTCCTTTTCTAGTTAGGATGTAACTGATTGTGTCTACAAAGCATATTTTACTTCAGGTGTGAAGGATACTGTATACAAGTAAATTGCATTATGTCTATAATTGTAATTATTACTTGTGTAGCTTGCTGAAGTTAAGCAACAATACTGGATTTCAGAGGTAGATCTAGTACTTTAGGTAGATTAACAGCAAGTTATCAAGCAGCTTGTATATTTGAAATTTAAGAACATTGTTAGTAGGATACTAATTCCACACTAGATTAGAAGACTGAGCTCTGGAGCTGAGACAACAAAATATATTAAAAATAAAACTCTCTCTTTTCAGTGCTTTATGAGCAATTTGTCCTTTGAGTTTCTTTTATGGCCTTTAACAAGACCAAACTTTTCTCCACTCTGTCTATACAATAATTATTTGATCATATAACCCTATAACCCAAACTAGTCTGACTAATATTTTTTAATTTAAATGACATTATCCTATCTCCAAGCCATGAGTTAGTACAGAGTAGCTATTTTTCAAAAGTCCTAAGCAGCAACTTGGAAGAATTGAGAAGAAAAAGTAGAGTTTTTAGGCACTGAGAAATAGAACCTACAGAGAATGACAACATTCAGTTAGAAAACAAACTTTAGAGGAAAAATTCTCTGCTATTCAGGGAGACAATCCCCCTGTTTCTCTATTCAGTATGTTGTTTTTCTAGATTGTGTAAGACTGAACCTTGTTCAAGTACATGAGCTAGAGAAGTGCTTCTTATGAGTGCAAGATGTTGTTTTTCTCAAAGTCTGGGTTCAGATGTTGAAACAACAGAACAAATGAACATCATTAGCATTATTTATAACATTATTTTATGGTATTAGCCTTGACTGGGCAGAGGTTGGATACCTTTTGGGCTAGATATGATGGAAAAAGGAAGAGCAAATAATGAATGCTTTACATTATTCTTAATCTAAATTAAGAATAGCCACACCCCGTGGCAGGGGGTGTGGCTGTGAACGGCGGCAAGGTTTAAAAAGCGGCCATTTGGCAGCCTCATCTGAGCACGCGGCTTTTCCCTATCTAAAAGGGAAATTACAAATTATTTTTATCTAGGTGCCTTTTCCACAAAGTCTTTCTTACATGTGTATCCTTGCTGGATGACACTCAAGCTGCCTTCCCCCTCAGTTCACTCTAATTCATCAATATTTATCCTGACAAAGTTTTGCCTGGAATTCCAAAGTCAGTTATAGTGCTGTGATTGTCACTGGATGAAGCAGGAAAAGATATTGCAGTTATACAGATGCATATAGAACGAGCATATTCTCACTTCTGTTCTGTATCCAGAATTTTAAACTAACACTTTTGTTACACCTAATGCTATTAGTGTTAATGAAAAAAATGCCAAAATGTCAAAACATTTTCTGCAAACTTATTAATACCAGTGCTACAGGATGAGCAGTAATGTCTTCAAACTTAAAGACTGTAGATTTAGATTATATATTAGGAAGAAATTCTTCACCATGAGGGGCATGAGGCACTGAAACAAGTTGCCCAGAAAAGTTGTGAATGCCCCATCCCTGAAGTGTTCAAGGCCAGGCTGGACAGGACTTTGATCAACCTGGTCTACTGGGAGGTGTCCCTGCCCATGCAGGGAGGTTGGAACTATATGATATTTAAGATCCCTTCCAACCTAACTACTCTGATTTAATAATAATAATATGTCTAGGAGTGGGGATTAAGAACTTTACTCCATATTTTGTATTGGGCTTCTGACAACTTTGCCTTTCTATTTACATAAATCAGTAAAAAAACTCCCCTTTGAGCTGTTTTTGAAGACCTGCTAAGATTTTGCTAAGAACAGGCCTTTTAATTCTCATCAATTTCTCCTCTCTTTTCCAAAGAAAGGACCATGCTTTTACTTCTCTAGAACAGAGAATAGAGAAAGCAGCCTTCAAGACTTATTTTTTTTTTTTCCTTTTTTTTTTTTACATAGGGTCTAAACACTCCATGCAGATTTTGGGAGGTTTTCCCCCAAAATATATACATAGGACCTTTTCCAAGGGCTATTGAAAGGCCTTTAAAAGCTTCTTATTTTAATGATTTTACAGTGGAACCTAAAGAAAAGCAGTGCTGTAAGAAGAGCAAATATATGATTTGACTGAATAGAGAATTTCTAAAATAAAGAAAATACAGGAAAAAATAGAGATAGGTAAAGTGTTCTGGAGTAGAAGAACCAGAACAAGTTTCAATGTGGACTAAACTTGGAAGAATCTTTGAGTCAAAGAGAAGGCTAGACTGAGAAAACTGAGAACTGAAAGGATTGGAAAAGATAATATTATAACTCATGATTTCTTATCCATAGGTAAATCTGTAATGTTTAGAATAACCTCTTTTTGAAGACATACATAATAAAAACAAATGTGGTGGTAGAGAAACAGTTTTGAATTCCTGCAGATTTGCTGAGCTGTGAATTCAGAAAAGGTAAACCTCTGAAAGAGGGAATTTAAAAGCATTTTAAAATGCAACATTTAGATAAAACAAATAAACAAATAAATAAGTGGTTATAATAGAAAAATAAAAATAAAACAAAATATGGGATAATCTGAAATATTCTCTTCCATTTTTTTAAATTTGAACAACAGAAGCTGTTACCTGTCCTACCTTACTCCTAAACACTGAAACCCAGAAAGAAAAAACAAGGGACAAAAAAACCAAACCATTTTACACTCCTACAAAATTACACATATTTATATTTCAAAGAATCATTGCATTCTAATTATTCACAGTACTGCTATGACTTTTCACTCTACTTTGAATTTCTTCCCCTTAATAGCAAGTCTCCTTGCTTTCTCTTTTAATGTAGCAATACTACAGAATCTAAAAGAAGAAAGGTAAAGAAAGAGAGAAAGAAGGATAGACTGAGAGTGAAAAGCCTGACAACTGTGTAACAAACAAGAACATAGTAGAAAAAAAATGTATTGTACTGAAGCTGAAAATTCTTTTTGAAAAATGTCAGAAGACCAGGTAGATTATTAAGCAATACAGTAAGATAATTATTTGTTTGCCTTGTTTGTACAATATTAACTACCTAATTTGTAAGGCATGGTGATAGAATTTAAATGCTAATAAAATCTTAACTGAGCTGATGTAATCACAACAAAACAGATTTTATATGAGTACATATCCTGTGTGGAAGGAACAAAATACCCAGCAGGACCAGAACCCTGGACTTCCACAGGGCAAACTTTGGTCTCCTCAATCATCTATTAAGGGAAATCCCATGGGACAGGGTGCTAGAAAATAAAGGAGCTCAAGATAGCTGGTCAACATTCAAGGACCACTTCTTGCAAGCACAGGATCAGAGTGTCCCAATGGTTAGGAAATCTAGTAAGGGTGCTAGGAGACCTGCATGGTTAAAGAAGGAACTACTGGGCAAACTTAAGTGGAAAAGGAAAATCTATAGATCATGGAAGGAGGGGCTGGTCACTTGGGAGGAATATAGGACTGTTGTCAGAGGATGTAGGGAGGCAATTAGGAAAGCTAAGGCCTCCTTGGAACTTAACCTTGCAAGTCAGGTTAAGGATAATAGAAAGGGCTTTTTCAAGTACATAGCTAGCAAAACTAGCAATAGAGGCAATATTGGCCCATTGAGGAATGAGGTGGGAGCCCTGGTGACAGAGGATATAAAGAAGGCAGAGGTGCTGAATGCCTTCTTTGCCTCTGTCTTCACTCCTGCAGGGTCTCCCTATGAGCCCCAGATTCATATAGCCCCAGAAGAGGTCAAGATAGAGGAAGAGTTTGACATGGTAGATGAAGATTGGGTTAGGGATCAGTTGAGTAATCTGGACATCCATAAATCAATGGGTCCAGATGGAATGCACCCAAGGGTGCTGAGGGAGCTGGCGGAGGTCATTGCTAGGCCACTCTCCATCATCTTCAGTAAATCATGGGCAACAGGTGAGGTGCCTGAGGACTGGAGGATAGCAAATGTCACTCCAGTCTACAAGAAGGGCAAGAAGGAGGACCCGGGTAACTATAGACCGGTCAGCCTCACCTCCATCCCTGGAAAGGTGATGGAACAACTTGTTCTTGTGACTATCTCCAGGCACATCAAGGACATGGGGGTCATCAAGAGCAGTCAGCATGGTTTTATCAAGGGTAAATCATGTTTGACTAACCTCATAGCCTTCTATGAGGAAATTACTAGGTGGATAGATGATGGTAGAGCGGTAGATGTGGTTTATCTTGATTTCAGTAAAGCATTTGACACCGTCTCCCACAGCATCCTTGTGGATAAGTTGATCAGGTATGGGTTTGGTGACCAGGAAGTGAGGTGGATTAGGAACTGGTTGAAAGGAAGGAGTCAGAGAGTTGTAGTCAATGGGGTAGAATCTGGTTGGAGGTGTGTTACTAGTGGAGTCCCACAAGGGTCGGTGCTGGGACCGGTGTTGTTCAACATCTTCATCAACGACCTGGATGAGGGTATAGAATGTACCCTCAGCAAGTTTGCTGATGACACTAAGCTGGGAGGAGTGGCTGACACACCAGAAGGCTGTGCTGCCATTCAGAGAGACTTAGATAGGTTGGAGAGTTGGGCGGGGAGAAACATGATGAAATTCAACAAGGGGAAGTGCAGAGTTTTACATTTGGGGAAGAACAACACCATGTCCCAGTACAGGTTGGGGGCTGAACTGCTGGAGAGTAGTGTAGGTGAAAGAGACCTGGGGGTCCTGGTAGACAGGAGGATGACCATGAGCCAGCAATGTGCCCTTGTGGCCAAGAAGGCCAATGGCATCCTGGGGTGCATTAGAAAGGGTGTGGTTAGTAGGTCAAGAGAGGTTCTCCTCCCCCTCTATTCTGCATTGGTGAGGCCACATCTGGAGTATTGTGTCCAGTTCTGGGCCCCTCAGTTCAAAAAGGACAGGGAACTGCTCGAGAGAGTCCAGCGCAGAGCTACGAAGATGATTAGGGGAGTGGAACATCTCCCTTATGAGGAAAGGCTGAGGGAGCTGGGTCTCTTTAGCTTGGAGAAAAGGAGACTGAGGGGTGACCTCATCAATGTTTACAAATATGTAAGGGGTGAGTGTCAGGGAGATGGAGTTAGGCTTTTCTCAGTGATGACCAGTGATAGGACAAGGGGTAATGGGTGTAAATTGGAGCATAGGAGGTTCAAGGTGAATATCCGAAAAAATTTTTTTACTGTGAGAGTGACAGAGCACTGGAACAGACTGCCCAGGGAGGTTGTGGAGTCTCCTTCACTGGAGACATTCAAAACCCACCTGGATGAGTTCCTGTGTGATGTACTCTAGGTGACCCTGCTCTGGCAGGGGGGTTGGACCAGATGATCTCTCGAGGTCCCTTCCAGCCCCTAAGATTCTATGATTCTATGATTCTATGAAGCAGGAGTGATGAGATAGTCTATGCCAAGGATGCACGGAGCACCCTATACTGACTGGCCCAGGATGGTGCAAAAATCACAACAGGTTTAAGGCTGGATTGATTTTGTTTTTGCAAATAAAGTCCTTTTCATAATGTAAAGTTGAAATAAGAGAATGTTATATGACTACATAAATAGCAAATGAGCTACTGTAGAGGGCATGATCCATGCAACACAGCATATAGGCTATCTATAAAGATGATAGTAGAAAGCAGACCAGTATTTGAGGTTCCTCTTTTCTGTACATAGTGAAGGAGCTCTCATCTTTGTATAGTTTCTTCCTTCTTTCTTTTTCTTGAAGAAAATTTCATCAAGGAATATAGATCCTCAGAGATTCTGCAGTGTTCTTGAAGAAGATGATCCTGCCTTGCTTTGAGATGGGGAAAGATCTTGTGAGGGGCTGACATAGCTGTAAGTTCAGTTATCCTCTCTTGGTCCGCCCCCCGTGCAGTCATCCTTTCTTGGTTGCTTTCTCTAATCTTGGGCTACCTGTAATATTTGGTGGTGTCCTTCTCAGGGAGAACTGGAAGACTCATTCTTGGCATAGATTTTCACAATTAAAAACATTTTAAAAGGAATGCTTTTTCCTGTCTCTGCTCTATCTCAGAAAGGATGGAGAACCTCAGAGTTAACTCTGATCGTATCAAAGGGTAGGACTGTACCTCATTACTGGGCACATCTATCAGGGCGAGCAAGGTAGGGGTAGTAACAGTCTTTTCCACTGGGCTTTGGAATAGGTCCTAAATAGTTTGTATGGCCAATGGGAGATTTGGATATGTCAGGGTGGCTGAATCTCAGAGAGATCCCAAAGCAAAGGTTTTCTGCCTAGAAAGAGGTATACACAGCAGCATATGGCAGACTAATTAAAATCAGTAATTTCCAAAGCTTAGAAAATGGAGTTTTAGTGCCAAAGTGGGAAATGCTTTTCTAATCTCATTTCAAAATTTTACAGGTCATCTATAAATGAATACTTTGTTAATCATCAGTTTTGTTAAGAGAGGTTTTGTTATTTTGCCATGTTCTTTTGGAAAGACTGCATAAAAGAACTCCCTACATATGCTAAAAGCTGCTGGGGGCAGTTTTATTTTTATGAAAAAAGCCAGAGTACTTCTATCAAAAAAGAATTTATTTTTATTTTAAAGTGCAAAGCTCAAAATTAGGGAAAACCCACTCATTATGTTCTTGGAAATGTAAATCAACAATTTCTTTGGCTGTTTATTTTTTGCAGAATACAGAATAGTTTCTATCCACTTCTCAGTGGCAAAGACACACAACTGCAGTGAGTGCTGAACCTCCAGACTTATTGATGAATAAAAAATTTTCTGAGATTCTGTGCTTTTTGAGAAGTAAAACACACGGGTTTGTACAACAGACTTATGACAAGGCTTGCGATTCAGACTGGTTGAATTACACTTCTTGGCATTCCAGGCTGTCATTATAGGGACAGAGCTTGTAGTTAGTCTCTCTGCATTGATTGTGACTCTCCCAGGGGATGCAGTCTTCCAGGGAATTATCTTCACCTGCCACACCTGCTGCCTCTTGCTGTTCAAAGTAAATTGACAGATATCCGTAATGGGCTTCTCAACTAACAGCTGCAATCCATCTCAAGGGCTTTTGGCAGCTGTAAGTATCCACAACCAACCAATTCTTCTTTCCTGTGTGCTGCTCATCTTGTAATTGTGCAAAACTGGAATCAAATTTTAAAAGTCAGTGTGCAGTAGTCTAATGCTTCCTTTTACAAGTAGGATGAAATTCATGAAGAAGATCTAGTAAGTGCAATGTTATTTAGATTTCTCCTTAGCCCTACTTTTGGCTTGTTTCTCTGGTCTTCTAATACTGGCATGTTACCTTGTGCAGAGGCATGTTGCCATTCTAACAGATGGGTATGAGTGTAGGTGGCTAGGAGGACATGTTTACTCATCAAACGTGTTTGTTGAAAGCAGTATTACCAGCCAGATATACTGGATCAGCTGTTCATCATGGGCTTTTATATCTATGTTCAAAACTGCTACTTTGATTAGAAATGCATTAAATCATAAAATAATTAAATGTTTATGACCCTTTAAAATGTGGCCTTTTTTTAGCTTGGGAGAGTCAGCATTTTTATGCCTAAGATGGTGGGTTACAACAGAAGCATTATATCTAGGCTTCAGATATGTGGTTTAAAAAAAGCCCTCTGAGACCATAGCATGAACTGTACCTGTTGGGGGATTAAATGATACCACAGGCAGATAGTACTAAGAGCATATTATAATGTTTCATGGAAGTGGAGATCATTAGTGGTATAGAACACATCATTAAATTCTGTTACATTTTTACTTTTGTACCTTAGACTCAGTTACCTAATACTACTAGTAATTTGTGGATCTATATTTAGTGAAAGCTGGAATCTGCCTTAATTAACGAGGTATCACAAGACATTCATTAATCAGTGTTTTTTAACTGTTTCCCCCCTTTCTGCTCCAGTGGAAAACGTGTCAGAGAAGTGCTGTTTGGTTCTTTTAGACTGCACATACTTAATAATTAGCAGTACTGTTTTAATTTTCCCATGTGACATACTTCATCTGAAGTTTCAGTATGCAGTACTGCACTAGAAGATATTAAACAAGGACAGTTGGCTAAGTGAATTTAATCTACGGTGAAAAGTTGTGGTTGCCACCCGGTTTCTGTCTCAGCTACCTTTTCTCTAGTGCTCCAAGGTGAGCCAGAAGCTTATAGTTAAAAATTATTGGTAACAGCATTCATTCATATTATGTGGTATCTAGCTTGCCCTCTTTCTTCTTCAGCTTGCATCATTCTTCCTGCTTTTCTAGGAGGACCTGAAATTCAGTAAAGAAGTGCAGGGCAGGGGATAACAGATTGCTGTCCTGAGCTGAGTAATTTGGTGTTAGATTTAGACGCCATGATCAGCCTGTGAATGAAATACAGTGCTTCTTGCAGCTCTCTACATCACTTATGTTGTTCAATGTGACAATAATAAAAATGCGGCTCCCTGACACATGCTATATCCATGTGACAAAGAATATGTAATGACAGAGCTTGCAATAAGGAGCTTTTAACCTGAGGAACTTTGTTATGGAAATATACTCCGTGCTGCTGATGCTGATGTAATTTAGAGGCAAATTTTGATCTGAGCCCTTAAAATAAATTTTTGTTGTTGTTGGGTTTTTTTTTTGTTGTTGTTTTTTAACTGACTGTAAACATAAACTGAATTACAAACTCAGTCAACAAGATAAGCTGTGACATATAGTCCTATGAATCAGTTTATGAGCATCAAATTAGCCCTGTTTTCTTAGTGAGACTTCAAGCTCATGTCCTCAGAAGTGTGCTGCCTCTTGACTCCCATTAGTTGAACTAGCCCTGTGTTCCCATATCAGTATGACACTTACTCTGTTTGAAGTCTGTTTGAGCCTGTACAGGGCTAGACACATGCTGAAACAAATTTGATGGATTGTGATTATGATTTTCCTTATGCATCAATTACCTGAAGTGTAAAGCTTTGGTAAAAATAGAAATATGTGAAGCACATGGGTGCCTCTTGCAGCTCAGAGACATAAAAATTACTTAGCTCAGTACTTCAGAGGAAACAGGAACTCACTGAACCCTTCTTCTAAAACTGAAGGTGGATTAATGGACACAAATGAAACTTTTTTTTGAAGCTGATTCAAATGTGGTTTGAGCAAACACAACAATTTATTATCTGGAGACATGCATAAGCAGATTTATTACAGATACTGGCTAGTACTATAAAGGCAAATAAAATATTTGCCATTACTCCTAACCTGCATTATTTCTCTTCTCTACTGGAATATCTCAAGCTTGGTTTTCTGGAATAAAAAGTGCTAGCTGATATTTCTAGCATTTCCTTTCCAAGTGGAGCAAAGTGTGAAAGGCAGAGAAATTCTTCTCCCATAAACTAAGGGATATGTTTTGTATGTACTGGAAAAAGTCAAGAACCTACAGCAGAATGTGCTTTGCTGCCTCTTTTCCTTTTGTGTGTACCTTGCAGTAAGTGCTGTTTGTCCCCATCTAAATTGCCTTTTAGGTTAAAAAACCTAAACCCCCACAACTCTGTTGAATCACTAGGGATTGTTTGGGTCTCTGTTTCTTACCTTATTCAAATCTAAGTGCAATGTCTTCAAAATCCTGCCTGCCTTGCAGGCATTTAAATTCAGTCAGTAAGACCCTAAATGTCTGCTATTCAATATGCATCTTAAATATCAGTACTTCACAAGTCTTATCTTCTGTGTGATCCAAGCCAGGATTTACAAGCTCGGTTCTATGCCATGCAGATTATATTAGGAAAAGGTGAGGCAAGAACTGTTGCTAGAACCTGCCCTTCTTTCTTAAAGTTTTAATTGCCCAGTGCCAAGGGTCCAAGGTCCAGCTCTGACTTGACCCAGCTGCACAATCTTGCTTACACTGCTGAAGAAGACCTGTGTAAGGAAACAGTAAGGAAAGACAAAACCCCAGGAGGAAAGAAATGGGCAGGAGAAAAAGTAGGCTGGTCAGGATCGTTGGATAATTAGATCAAGTAACCAGTGTTGATGGAGGTGGTGGATGAGGGCAGCTTGGCAGTGAGGAGGAGCAGTTCCTGGTGCCATGCAGACTGACCCTCCTTGCTGGGCTGGTGCTTGTCTGGCCAGCAAAGACCCTGAGGCTTCCCCTTGGACTGGAGGCATGCTAGTGCTTGGCCTTAGAGCTCATTAAATCCCAGCTGCCTTTTGTGTGGCTTAGCCAGCAAGCCACCTTTCTGCTTTAATGTTGTATTTCTCCTTGCAGAGTCTTAGTGTTTGCAGCTGAACATGTCAAAATCCACCAGACCGAAAGAAAGTCTGGGACAAAGTGTCTCCTCATTTGACCCAGGGAAAGGTTAAAGAAGGTTTTGGAGCTAGGCTCTGTGTGCTTGGGAAGCTCTGTTTGGCTCACAACAGTCATGGTGGTCACTTTTTATGCACTTCCTTCTCATCCTGGTATAATTTATGTGAGGAAGGATGAAGATGGCTTAGGTGCTGCCTTCTGAGAGGGTATTCATGTGTTCACACCCTGATCAGAACAGATGTGTCCTGCCTGCTGAAGAGAGGAGCTTCAGCTCTGGTGAGAGAGTAGGGAGTAAGGACATGCCCTTTTTTCGAGTATGTTGCTCCCTCAATGCCTTCCAGGACATGAAGGGAACCTCCCCAGGCTATGAGGAAGCTGGAAGTACTGGTGTTCTCAGTGTCCTCTGGGGTGTCTGAGCATCTGGGGACCACTGGCATCACATCTCATGTCCTTCAGGAATACACCCACACTCTCTTCAGCATATTTACTCTTTGAAGGCATTATTAGTTCTTTTCCTATTGCAAAATGAAGACTTTTGTTTGTTTGTTTTTTAAACATAATTTTTTTCCACATATATTTGGGCAGCTTTCAGTGGAAAAAGGCCTATATGTGCACTCTCAGGAAAAAGTGATTGCAGAGGGGAAATTAATCTCCAGGGTTCAGGTGGAAACGACAGCTCAAATGCCTTTGTGAATCATTCTAAGCCTCATTCAAGTAGGGATACAGCTAAATGAATATAGATATTCAAAGTCTATGTAGGAATCCTTGTCATACTGGTAAATGAAAGAGACTGATTCTTTTTAGTGAATGAAATTATTCAGAATAGTTAAGTGGAAATGTCATTATGTGAATCAGTCCAACATTTTTTTATTAAACTTGACTGTGGTTTAAATAGTTTTCCTCTTTCTTACTGGAATATATGAACATCATAAGAAATTCAAAGACATTTTTATGCTGGTAGGGTTTGAATTGATCTTTAAGTATTTGGAATGCCGGACCTAATTTTTCCTCAAAACAGGATTTTGGGAGTCTCGCTGTGAATGTGATGCTTCACCAAGGTAGAAGAAGCCAAAGTTTCTTAGAATGACTTAGAAAGGTCAATCTGTTGGTAGTCGACTCTGAGGTCTGCTGTCTTTGTGGTAGCTTTAATGTTTAGCAGCCATGGTTTCAGACCATCACTTAATTTCTCCTTAAATCTTGGCCAACCAGATGATGGAAATACGTGCTGGTTTGAGTTCAGAGTATCAACAGACATGATGACAGTCTTCTCCCGTCGTGCTGCATCTTTCAGCTTGCAAAACATGAAGCAACTCATGTTCCTGCAAAAAAAGTAATCTTAGGGTTTGAACACAAGGGAAAGACAAATCTGCCCCTGAGCTACAAAAAAGGAACTTTAAATCTGCAGTGAGCATAATTGAGCCAACAAAGCAATCCCTTCTGCCTGTTACTCACCACATACTTTGGGGATGTGCTGCTGTTTCCGTGTTGTGGACCCTGGGAGATAGAAGCAGGATGCAGTATTAGTTGATTTAATGATTTTGCGTCAGATACTGGCATTTCACCACCTCTTCCATAAGGAACTACCTGTATCAATATTCATCAGTCATCTCCATGATCCCTGCAGATGTGTGCAACCCACTGCAGCTCAGCCAATGCTAAAAACCAACTTGGTATTCTTTTTTTTTACAGTAGCAATGTCAGTGCATGTGTAACCTTGTCTTCTCACTGGAAAATGCTAATTAATGGTGGGACTTCTACTCTGGACCTAAACAGCTCCAAAGCTTTGGTGAATATTAACATTAATCTTCATAGCTGTATCCTATCCCTACAGATTGTATAAAAATCTGACATCTTCAGTGTCTGGGACACTTAGATCAATTAAATAAGCCATTCTGAATGGATAATGCATTTAGCAGAAAACTCAGGTTTAGATCAATGCCAAGTATTTGCATGCCAATATATTAGTTTTGGCAAGAATTCATTGCCACACCATTTCTAACACCCATGAGTAACCTAAAAGAAATAAAATTTTTAAAAGTGTGTTGTTTAAGCACTTTTGATTTTCATATCAAAGGGAGTATTTGGAATTAAGTAGTAAAAAACTAAAATCAGATTTTTGGGTAATGGGGGCAAAATTTGCTTCAGTTTTTTTATGTTGGTTGTTACTTTATTGCTGAAATCTTTGGCTATGCTGGCAAAAATTCACATAGTACTAGCTTAAATTTGATGAATCTGAACATTTCATTTCATCTTCCAGCTATTCAGAATTTATTTTATTTCCTGTTTGTTAAATAGCATATGACTATAAAGCGTTTGCCTAAAAATAGGTTCTTGAAAATTAAAATCTGCTTGTTAACAGTAAATGAGAGTCCTTGTGCATCATTAGATAACGAGCAAGTTTTTTCTTTGTACTTTGTCAACTGTCTCTCCCTAGCAGAGCCATAAATTGTTGAGTAGTAATTTAGAGTAGTGAAAGTAGCAGTTAAAAAAAAAATAATTCAGAGAAAAACCTCCAAACAAAATAAATAAAAAATGCTGTTAGCATTTTTAAGAACCTAAGTTATTTTCTTGAGGGTAGTGTGTGGTTCTCTGGTACTTCCCCCAAAGTTGATGAGCAGTAGCGCAAGTGCCTCTGGATTTTTTAGTTAGTTTGCCAGTTTCCATGTTCTTGATGATTTTGCACACTGTGACAGAAAATTCCTTTATAACTATCACGGAATTGCTGAGGAACCTTAGCAGATTCCCCATGCTGTTGGCACAGTAAAGCCTAAAATCTGGGAGTTAATCCTATTGACCCCAAAGTTCTCTTCCCTGCATTTGGAAATGCTGCAGGTGCTCTAGGATTTATTCTGGTTCAAGAATGGATTAGAAAGATTTTTGACTGTTAATGCATTACTGAATAAGAAATGGAAGTGACTCCATTATTGTGTTTGATAATGGTTAGAAAAAAATTTTCTGGAACTTGTTCTTAAGTTCCAGAATCCTTAGATGCCTTAAATCAAGGGATTGTCAGATTAGAGAGGAACTTGTTTCAGCAAAGGCATTTGAATACTTGTTTCTTTCCTAAATTTGAGGAAGTTAAGATGCCTTGTCTACAATACCAGCTCAACCCATAATTTTGTCTAGTCTTAGAGTATGTATCTGGGATTAGTTAATACTTGGTAGTTTATAAGAGTTTTCATGGTTTAAGTTTTCCAAGTCATCTCTCTTTCAAAGCTAAAATTTTTCTACTTGTCATTTAAATTTGTTATTTTTTTTTTCATTCTTGTTAAAAAAGTTTGCAGAACGTAGTCCTTACCTAGTCATTTTTCTAGAGGGGACTGTTATCTACTTGTGGCATTTTGTTTCAGATTTTGTAAGTCTGTCAAACTTCTGCAATCTGGAGCTGAAACTTTCTAAGAAAAATGTCTGTAACCAACTGAAATTCTCTTCTGGATACTTGGGCCAAGGTAGCAAACCTATTTCTGAGAACAGCAAAAAGAGAAAACACCAGTGATCTTTCCTTAAATGCTGCAGATTCCCCATAGTATTAGAGCAGATAATAGGTGTTTGGCTGGAAGCTGACCTTTGGGTTAGAGAACTCCTCTCTGTCTGTGAAAATCCACCCAAATCTGGTCAAGACACAAACTTTCAGACCTTTGAGACCTAGTGTGAAGCAGAAGACAGTGAGCTTGGGAAAAGGTAGTAATTATCTGCCTTTCTGTATTCCCTTTCTGAGCACTTAAATTAGGCATTTCCTTCTTCAGGCTTACTGTTTGTGTCTCAAATAACTGAATAGTGAATGGAGTTGGTTGGTATTCTTTGATTCAAGGTATAGCTAGGCTCTGTTTCAGGGAAATAGATTTAAGATATCATCAGCAATGTAAAAACAGCAGGAGAAGATGCACTCAATAAAGTTTAAGAGGAGATCATTCATTTTGGGGGTTAAAGAAGTATGAAATGACAAGTCGTGATGTTGCATCCTGCACATCCCATGTATGGAATGAGGGTTAATTTCAACTAGTGCTAATTGCTTCCTGTTCCTTTAATCTCTGTAACGGTTAATTTCCTGGGAATGACAGTATTCTGAAAATCTGGTGTTTGGTTTTTGTTTTTTTTCCCCATTATTTATTTATTTTTTGCTTGCCGCCAGCCTAGACTTGTGTATTATTGCTGGTTCTGAAGCTTACTGAGAAATCACAGCCTTCATCCCCCATCTTCCCCCTTGTAGAGAGCTCCCACAGAGTGCCTACCTGGAGGAAATGTTCTGTTGACATCTGGTAGATTGATGCGGAAAAAAAATCCACTTCAAATACTGTGCAGCAAAAGATGTGTCTGAAAGATAGGCTGGAGATCTGAGATCTGTCTTCATCAGTACTCTTCTAAAAGAGAAAACTCACATTTTCATAATGAAAGGAGTCACAAAAACATATTGTCAGAAGACATCTCCAGAGAAGTCCCTTTTCTCTCATCCAAAAAATATGAAGCAATAACTATATTATCTAAAATAAATTTTAAAAAAATGTTACCAACTTACACAGCAAAAAATGAAATTACCAAAAAAACCCCAAAACCTTAGCTTAAAAGAAGCTTAACCCACACAATGCCCATTTCTGCTCTGGTTAGGGTTACTTGGGCTTGCTCAGGGAGATTTGGGACTATTGGATATTTTCTAAGTTAAGGTCTGAACTGTGATTCCTTGCTGTATTTTGCTCTATTCTAGTAAGAATAGACCAGTATTACTGTTCAGAATTACATTTAGAAGTTGGAATTCAGACAAAGTAATGGAAGATGAGCATGTGCATGAGATTAAAAAATTATTGAAGCTCATTCCTCTTCTTTTTTTTTGTGAATAGACAGTCTATTAGAGGTGCCATAAGCCTTACAGATACAATGAGAAGAAATCTAGTCCTATTCAAGTGACATGGAGAATCCCAGAATTAGAAGTTGTGCTCTGTCTGCAAGCAGAGTTAATTCACTTAAGTATGTCAATGGAATCTTAAAGCTAGGTCTTGCCTTGAAATGATTGCTACTTTTCTATGACTGCAAAAGAATCCCTCAAGTTAAGCTGAAAATGTAATGAGCTGACAGTAGTTGGCTTGGTTGGCTGGGTATACCTGAATGGTGTCAGATGTAAAATATGAACTGGAGATAAAAGAACTACGCAGCTTTATGTAGGGTTAAAATGCTTATATATATATATATATGTATATATATATATATATATACACACACACATAAAATGCATAACTCTTTAGAGTTAATTTTGTACAATTTTGTACCTTGCATTTCAGTTAACTACCTAATTACTTTGATTACATATGAACAACTAAGGTTATTGGTCATGCAGAAGTGTTTCTAAATGATTTATAGGGTCTGAGTGTTAGGAGATGATAAATGAGTTTGGGCTGAACGTTGGACAAAAAGCTGTGAATATGTACTGTATTTATTGATCAGAGTGATGTCCAGCAGATCTGTCACAGGTATATACTGTGAGAGCTGAGCAAGGAAGTACTTTGAAGTAGCTGTCTTCAGGTCTGATATCACAGATAAACTTGATCTTACTTTGCATCTGGCTGTAGTGCTATGTCTATGCTAAACCTAGGGATGTGCTTCATGAGCTAGACAGCCCAGAAGGAAGGAGCTTGGCAAGAAAGAAGATTCCTAGTTAAGGTGAGGAGACAAGGTGGTATGATAGGAGTTGCTGAGTGTGGCACTCTCAGCAGATATGAAGTAGGAGGTATGACAAGGGCTTGACTTTCGGATTAGTGAGAAGGTTCTGGGAAGAGTTCTCTGAGGTGAATCCTTATGAGAAGGGCCATAAAGACAGGAAGAGAAGATGTCCTAGCTGTGAGATGTAAAGTTTTGAGTTTGGGTTCCTGGCAGATCCTGAGCTACAGCTAGGTATAGGGTTGCAATCAAGGCTTACCTACCTGCAAGTTAAACAGTTCTGGTTTTGCTGGCAGATACTAGCTAAATGAGTGTCTGTCTTAGAAAAAAACAAAATACACAACAAAAAACAAACTAAACCAAGACCTTAACTACTTACCTTACTGAACTATAATCCTCACTGTAACCACAACATGAAACTTCACCTAGGATTACCTAGGTGAAACCTAGATCATTAAACTACATCAGGTAAGAATTTATCAATTCAGGTGAAGCCTGTATTGTTTGTCTCTTTGAAGGTCTTCTCTGTACAATGTATTTCTATGACTTCTTGCCTGTAAATGAATAAAAAATTCAGCTATAACTTTAGGTCTCTACATATTTTGTCTCCAGACAAGATTAAGTTTTATCAATTTAGATCAGCCACATGCTTGTTCCCATCTGTCTCAAAGGTTTCTTTCGATTAGCCTATAGCATCAGTTTTGACAGCTCTTGGTTGCAGAACCATAACCATCATCTTATCCCTAGGCTTTGCTTAGAATCTATCAGCCCCATGAGATCTAACTTTAAATTAAATCAAACCAGTATGTGTCTTTATGTCAATTCTGAATACCTCTTTAAAAAAAAATAAAAAAACTTGTTTCTGGGTTCTTATATTTTCTGAAGCCACCTCAAAGCCTAAACAGAAGTAAAGATTTAAATGAGTTCAGGAAATCCATTGAAGCCTGTGTACATCCTTGCCTAAAGTCCATTTGCAAACTAAACTTAAAAAAAAAAGTAATAGTTTTCTATCTGTTTAACTTCTAAGTGAAAGTGATTTTTTTTACCTGATGTTTTTCTGTTTAGCAGAGTTTAGGGCTAATGAAGGCCTATGCAGTAGAAAGGAGAGTAAGATGTACTTTTAGCCCTGTGCTTAAGGTGTCATCTGTCCTCAACTTAACCTGAAGGCCTCTTCTCAATGGAACTGAAGACTCTCTACCTTCCCAAGCAATACCCCTATCCTTGTCCTTTACCACAGACTTAATTTGTATTCTGTACCTCATAGTCATGAGAACTGGTTAAAAGCATTGCTCAAGCTAATACCAGCTTAAGCTTTACAGTATTATTTTTTTACAATATAATTTAAGAATATTGTCAGCAATTCTGAATCCTAATCCTAAACTTTATCATAAAACAAGGTGTGTTTTATATGAGGATCCAAACAAATCATTAGACTTACAGTTAACAAAATGGTTTAGCTCACAGTGTTCTTGCTCTTGACAAAGTGTTTTGGGTTTATCCCGCTAGGAAAAGCCTCACACAGCTGCTCACTTTCCCCCCTGCCTCTTCCCCCAAGTGGGATGAGGGAATGATTCTGAAAGGCAAAAGTGAGAAAACTCATAGGATGAGACAGAGACAGTTTAATAGGTAAAGTTAAAGTTGCACATACAAGCAAAGCAGAACAAGGAATTAATTCACTACTTCTATCAGCGGGCAGGTGTTCAGCCATCCCCAGGAAGGCAGGGCTCATCACGCATAATTGTTACTTGAGAAGAGAAACAACCATCCCTCTGAACATTCCCCTTTTCTCCTTCCTGTGGCTTTAAGTGCTGAGCATATCCCCTCAGTCATTTGGAGTCAGCTGTTCCAGCTGTGGCTCTTTCCAGCTCCTTGTGCACCTCCACCCTACTCACTAGTGGGGCAGTGTGAGAAGCAGAAAATGACTTGACATTGTACAAGCACTCTTTGGCAACAGCTGAAACATCAGCGTGTTATCAACATTATTTTCATCACAAATCCAAAACAGCCCCATACAAACTACTATGAGGAAAATTTATTCCATCACAGCAAAACAAAGTTAATACTGCTGTCCATTTTTCTGACTGAAGCCCAATCCTATGCCTAATGAACACAGGACAACCTTTGGCAGTAAAACTTTATCGCTTCTTTTAAAATTAGCTCTTTCAAAAACAGCTGGACTGAGGAGATTCCAACAAACACTGTTATCCCATGCTTTACCTGAATGTAGCTAAAGCCAGTCCTAGCTTGAACACTGGCCTGATTTACCAAGAGTGTGACTGCTCCCTAGTTAGATACTGCAGTATGTTTTAAGTTACTGTTTTCTTCAGTAACTCACTATCAAAGGGTTTTTGGGATTCTTCAGAAGCAAAACCCCCTAGATTCAGCTTAAGTTTTTTCTGTCACTGAGACCAATGTTTTCATTGATTTAAACTTTAAACCAAGATTTAATACAATGCAGCCTTTCCCCCTGTACAGACCACAAAAAGCTTAGGTAGATACAGCCATCATTTCTCTTTCTGATATATCCCATGAAAATCTTCAGTTTTCACTTCCAAACACTGATGTCAGTTACTGATCAAGCAATCAGACCCATGTCTGAAGGAGCAATAGGTCTGTTATTATCTGCCCTTGAATTGCAGCAAAAAGACCTTCTAAGATCAATCAATAAATACAGATCTCTCAGGCTCTGCTTTGCTAGCTTGTAATCTCAGCATAGTGCTGAATTTTATCAAAGGCCATGTAGCTGCACCTGATTTGGAAACCGATTTCTCTTCTATCAGCCAGCATTACATTTGTAAACCTTAATGGACCCACCAGTAAATGCAAATGCGTAGAGCTGGATTGCAAAGACAGTCCAACTCTGTCTTAAAATTCAAACTAAAATTAACAGTAAGCATCTATATCTAAATTGATACTAGCAATAACACATCAACTTCTGCTGTCACCAATCCTCATCATCCTTCTGCAGCTTTTATGGAATAATCTGTAAATACACCTGTGAGCTTTCCTTTTCCTGAATGTTCTTTCTAAGTGTAATCATAAGCTGGACAAACATGTTTTAGGTAGTACTGAATATGATACAACAAGCTGTCATAATCACTTTCCATTTCAGATTTTTGCAGGTGTTTGGACTAAGGTTGGTTTCATAAACCTGAATTCTATCCTAAGTCTTTCTTTGTTGATTAATAAGACAATCGGTGCTGTAGCAATGGAAGTAAGGCTCCTGACATCATTAACTTAGTATTTCGGGATCTGGAGGTCTGCTGGAGATGTGAGAAATTTAATCATTGATCAAACACTGCTTTGAACCCTCATTTGGATCATATCCTGAAAGATAATCTAAGTATTCTTAGCAGTCAAACTGACAAATTGTGATTCCTATTTCAGCCAGCCCTCTCTTTACCCTGGAATGATCTGCAGGACTGATCAGTCAACAAAGCTCTGAAATCTTCACCTTGAGATTCTGACCTTGAACCTTGTGCTTGCATTAATTACAATTAAGATAACTACATGCATGTCAGGATCAGCTATGGTGCTTTACTGATAACTCTTGTCTAATTCCTGTAAGATTCCTAGGATAGATCACAAAATGATTCTTCAATCTAAATTTTCCCAAATCCTAATCCTATCTCTAAGACTAGCCTGGTTTTAAAATGCAAAAATTTATCATTAGAAATGAGAATCCTTTTACAGATTAATCATTTAAATCAGTGTTTCCAACAGTAGCATTGCTTGTAATCCTAACCTGAACCTTAAGGTTTATTCCAGTAGAAAGAGTAACAAGATCAGTTCTCATCTGGGCTCCATAGACTGATGCAGAAATAATGTAACATTGCTCTTCAACCCACGCTTTCTCAATACCTAAGTTTTATCCCAACTTTTAATTACAGTGAGAAGAAGCATATCATTAGTCCCTAATCAGTGCTACTCCAGGCCTTTAATCCACAGGGAGAGGTGATTCCTCAATTTATGATCTGACATTCAATCCCATGGTAAAGCCCAGCCTTAAGCACTGACCAAGCAAACCTGTTCACATTGAACTATCAACAGCTGTTACTCTCTACAGCTGTCAGCACTCTTTTTACTTGGACATTCTAGGATCTGGCATTAAACTGGCTATAGACCATATGCTTTCACAAACACTCTTATCCAAGCTTTAAGCTCAGAACTGGCCTTTATCATGGACATTGATGCTCCAAAGCTCTCTGAAAACATAAAAACTTTAAACCAAGCAGCTGTCCCAGATTGTTGCTGTACCACAGTATAGGTTGAAAACACGTAAATTAAATAACAAAGCAGAAATAGAGTGGTGTTCTCAAGCAGTTATTTCAGATAGGGAGGAGTAAATAGGAACAAGTAAGGCATTGTCTAGAAACATGGGAAAAGCAAAACATGATAATTGGCTAATGAAGACCCTCGCACTAAATGAAGATTTTGTAGGGCCTGAGAGTGACTTTATGTGAGTAGGCAGATGTTTGAATATTTTGTATAAAATAGCACTATGTAATCTGTGTTATTTGCTCAGATTTATTTTCAATACTGTTCTTTTTTATGGTCCAGTAAAGCCTCAAGGTAATGAAAATCCTAGCCTGGGGACATTTATTTAGTTCCTTGTTAATTGTTGGCTTTCAACATCTTACTTTTGTTTCCTTACCTTGGACATATTAAAATTGCAATTTCTTGGACAACTTGCATTTTAGTGGAAGTAAGGCCAAGAAATAAGTTCAGTAATGTGAGTTTTTTATTTGTAAGCTCCTATTTAGCTGGGCAAAACTTAAAAAAAAATGAGAGGCTAATTTAAAGCCTTGTAGTCCTTCATACTTTGTTGTGTGTATGCATGCTTGGACATTTATAAAACTAAAAAACACCTCACTGAATATGGCAAGTCTTTGCCTCCAAATATGACAAAGTTGTTTGCTTATTATTTTTCCAATTTTAAGTTTAACTAGAATCAGCAAGTGCTTATTCATCCATACAGCATAATGTGAGCTTGTTGTAACATAGGATCTAGTGTATAGCCTCAAGAAAAGTAGTATATCTGTGAAAGAAATAATTTTGCATTGTGCCAGTACGTTAACTCCTTTTTTTGTACTTTGATATTGATATAGAGCAGTTATACATACATCCTTTGCAAAAACAAAACAAAACAAAAATCACCAACAAAACCAAATGAAACAACAGCAAAAACAACCTTTTTCCTATTTAGGTCTTCAAAGAGTCATTAACATTCAGCTCTCAGTTACTGCAATAACGTAGACACAGAAAAATGATCATACTGAACAACAGCTTATTTTTTAAAGGACAAATCCACCAAAGCCAAAAAGAAATGACTTAGACAAACATATGTATGCTTTTGTTCAAACTTCTTCATTTTAAGGTGGAGGCATTGTGAATTCAAATGTAACCTATTTGCCCTAAAAATGGGATAGTTAAGCTACCAACTTTAGCATTCACTGAATAATTCAAATCCCCATCAGTGCAAAAGAAGTTATCTTCATGTTAAGTCTGGCATACAAAACAAAGTAGCCATAAATTTAAGGTGACACCTCTTTTGAGATTAACTGAAAATATACTCTCAGGAAACTCCCACTTCTTCCTAGACTGTGGACATAAATATTCCTTGTTGACTCTATTTTATACCAGTTCCTATTTGAGATTACTGAAATTATATTATAGAGAGTGTAGACAAGATCATATATTTTTCAGCTTTTTCTTAGAGTTGGATAGGGGTTTTTTTGGTTTTTTTTGTGGTTTTTTTTAAGCCATTCAAGCAAGGGAGTCTGTATTGTGGCCATGAGGAGAGGTTGTCAGAAACTGCAGGGTTTTTGGAAGGTTACAGGGATTATCAGGTGAACTGGAAAGAAAATGAGGAAATGTTCAGTGTGTGCATGTGTGTTTTTTCAAAGTTGGATCAACACTGACATTCTCTTCTGTAGAACTTTCTGATTTTGAAAATTAGAATTTTCTGGTAACAGCCTGTCTCATTTTTTAATGATCTTTTTGGAAAAAGACAAGTTGCAGCTGAAAGTGCTTTTGAAGAGAGTTCTTCCTTGATTTTCCTCAGGCTTGAGGCCAAGCACATGTTATTTTTCTCACATCATAACTCTCCATTGGAAATATTTTTCTTCGTGGTACATGATATATCAAGCTTGATGGTGGAAGTAATACAGAGTTGTATGGAATTTACTACTAGACACTAATATTTACTCCATTCACTTAAACAGCAGTTGTGCATAGATATACTTCCTTGTTTATGTGTACAGTTTTTTACCACTAGGATTTATCCAGAAAGTATATAGCTGTAGTAATTGTTGTCATGTATTTCTAGAGATAAGTGTTCAACCATTTCTTACATGGCTATCATCTGAGACAAGTACTCACAAATTATCATGACATAGTACATACTTCTAAATAATAATATTTTTCAAAGTCTCTGAGTTTTTAAGCTGTCTGTCTCTTTCAAACCCTTACATTTATATGTCTGTGTAACATAGATCTTACTGTTTTTGCATACCAGTGCAAATCAAAAATAACTTCATTAAAATCAGTGGTGGTAGATGAGAACAAAATTGTGAGCTGTGACTGTGCTATACACCTACATAACTTATTTTTGATGTATGGAAGGTGTAGAACCTGTCACCACTATCTTAAATTGATGTCTGTATTCACATGTTATTACTGCTGCTGAGAATAAACTTTATTGCTGTCTTCCATGTGGCATCATACAGCATGAAAACAAATTAATTGCAGTGGTATTGGTAGGTTGGTGTAGAAATAAACAGTAATGTGTATGACACAATGGGAATATGCTCCCAAAATGTAAAATTGGTGGGAGCACACCTACTTGAACCAGGACTCTGGCAAACCTCAGCCATGAGCTGTTGCTAACCAATCTTCCCTGTAGCTAATGCTCAGCATTTATGAGTCCTGATGACATTGGGACATTCTGGTCCCAATGGGATCCTGCAGCAGTCATCTCCTGCTGCAAGACAAAAGGAACTGAGGGGAAATAAAAATATGGGTGCTTTAAAATTAATTTATTTTATCCCTCTCAGAAAAGAAGAGTTCAGTCAAGACTTCCAGTGCTGCCCCAGAACATACCAGTGTCCTAGAAATGGATGTTGAGAATGGTTCTGTGCTTGTTGCTGAAAAATGTTCAACTGGCAAGAAAATTACAATCGAACCTTTCTAAACTGCTGGGCAAGCTATGTAGTGCTGAAGTGGAAACCTGATTAACAGCCATGGGCTAAGTAAGATGGCAAAGTTTAAAACTGTGCAATTTTAAACTGTGTGCTACTAGTACAATTTTTTTGAAAGTGGTAGGATTAAAACTGAATAATATATGCTCTGTGATGAACAATCTAGCAAAGGGATTGCAGAGAAAACCTGAAAAGAAATACAATAGTTTGTAACTGAAATAATGATGTAAGTGGTAGAAGAATTTCATAGAAGAGAATAGAATAGTTTGGGTTGGAAGGGACCTTTAGAGGTCAACTAGTCCAGATGTACCAAGAGAGTTTTCTAAAGTCTGCGGTATGCAGGTATATGTCATTCCAAACAGTTGCCTTTACAGGCCAGGAAGATTTGTTTCCCTGTGTTATCCCTACTCCTTAAATTTGATGATGAAAGGGTTCCAATAAGTATAGGGAAGGCAACTGCTTTATTTCACATACCTTGTGTATAAAGAGAATTTCTTTCCCCACTGGGATGGGTCGAAATGTGTAGACTTGGCTGAAAGATTAATGCAAATTTAAAAATGTGGATAGCTGTAGTAATCACAGGTTTATAAATACACAAACACATACTTTTAATAGTAGTGGAAATACCCTGAAATGAAGCAAACACACAGAAGCAATAAAGAAGAAAAAGCATAAGAAGCTTAAGAGCGATGTATCCTTTTAAAATTATGAGTCTTACATAAGTTATATAGAAGGAGTCTGGTGCTGGAAAAGTTGTTGGTTTTTTTTTGCAAAGCCATGCATAAATGCATGCAACACACTAAAGAACCCATGCATGTGACCTCCTTGCAGCATTGTCACATTGCCATGCACAGGACAGTGGATCTAACCTTTGCTATGAGCACATATCATCTGCTTGTAACTTAAATAAATGGACTTGCATACAGTCAGCAAACAATACATTAACCCAGCCAGTGTGACTAGGTTGTGTGGTGGATAGAACCTGAATAAATTGATATGACATAAATGAATTAATTTCAGGCTTATGTCATTTTTTGATAGCTGCATTACTTTAACCGTTCATCACTGTCTTCTCCCTTGGATTGTCACAGTCCCTTGCGTCTTGCTCAAAAAGCCCTTTAATGCCTTTAGAGAAGGGATTGCCTTCCTTTGTGAACACTCCAGAGGAACTTTAGTCCTGCTTGTAGGTACCACTGAATTACAGACAGCTGGTAACAGTAACATTCTGCTCAAAGGACTAAGTGGCAAGTACTCAGTATACAGTTTTGCTCAGCTTCTCATATCCTCAATGTGCAGGTGTCATCAGTCCTGTCTCTTCATTAATGTCTGGCTATTCGACCTTTGGCTACAATGCAGCTGGCCACACAAAGGCACCAGAAACAGAAGATGAATAGTAAAATCATGGTCTTGCTGAGATAGGAATAAATCTCTCTTTGAGATCAGTGTTCATATGACAATAATAAGCTCACTTATTCCAGCCATTCCCTGGCTCTCTGGAGACCCCTTTTGTTGATTCATTTCCAGTTTGAGTGGGGATCGTAACTGGCTGCATATCTGTATTTTCGCTTTAAGAGTTGTGAAAGGTGGCTTTCCAAAAACTCTTCAGATTTTCACAATAGAAATACAACTCTCTGAAAGGAAAACAGGTTGGGCCTTGCAAGAGTCTGTGCTCACTGTGGACACTGAGCAAACAGATGGTTTCTACACTTGTTCTGTCCTCTCAGGTGTCTCATTCTACGGTTGACTAATCCCTCACCTGAAGTATTTAGGTGTCTTTTCAGTACTTTGGTTACTACTAGACTACACTGTAGAGCTTTGTTATTTTTTCATTATTCCTGACTGTAGACCTAGATTCTCATCTCTGACATTACCTGGTTTACCTGGTTTTGTGTTTCACTGTTTACATACTGGCAAGCCCTCTGAAATTAACACTTAATATGAGTAATCATAACTGAAAATCAAAGTAAGCCAGTCACAGTCAGTGAGCTTCTTTTGTATGCTAGTGTGCCTTCCCTACTTCACAGCAGGGAAATGATGCTCAAAACCTAAATGGTAGTTGCATCCAATGAGAGTATGTACATCTGCAGAGAGACTGTGCTATAGTAAATCAGCTTCCTCCCTCAGTGACATTATTTTATCCTATGTTCTTACTCAGCTTTTGAAAGTGGTAGGATTAAAACTGAATAATATATGCTCTGTGATGAACAATCTAGCAAAGGGATTGCAGAGAAAACCTGAAAAGAAATACAATAGTTTGTAACTGAAATAATGATGTAAGTGGTAGAAGAATTTCATAGAAGAGAATAGAATAGTTTGGGTTGGAAGGGACCTTTAGAGGTCAACTAGTCCAGATGTACCAAGAGAGTTTTCTAAAGTCTGCGGTATGCAGGTATATGTCATTCCAAACAGTTGCCTTTACAGGCCAGGAAGATTTGTTTCCCTGTGTTATCCCTACTCCTTAAATTTGATGATGAAAGGGTTCCAATAAGTATAGGGAAGGCAACTGCTTTATTTCACATACCTTGTGTATAAAGAGAATTTCTTTCCCCACTGGGATGGGTCGAAATGTGTAGACTTGGCTGAAAGATTAATGCAAATTTAAAAATGTGGATAGCTGTAGTAATCACAGGTTTATAAATACACAAACACATACTTTTAATAGTAGTGGAAATACCCTGAAATGAAGCAAACACACAGAAGCAATAAAGAAGAAAAAGCATAAGAAGCTTAAGAGCGATGTATCCTTTTAAAATTATGAGTCTTACATAAGTTATATAGAAGGAGTCTGGTGCTGGAAAAGTTGTTGGTTTTTTTTTGCAAAGCCATGCATAAATGCATGCAACACACTAAAGAACCCATGCATGTGACCTCCTTGCAGCATTGTCACATTGCCATGCACAGGACAGTGGATCTAACCTTTGCTATGAGCACATATCATCTGCTTGTAACTTAAATAAATGGACTTGCATACAGTCAGCAAACAATACATTAACCCAGCCAGTGTGACTAGGTTGTGTGGTGGATAGAACCTGAATAAATTGATATGACATAAATGAATTAATTTCAGGCTTATGTCATTTTTTGATAGCTGCATTACTTTAACCGTTCATCACTGTCTTCTCCCTTGGATTGTCACAGTCCCTTGCGTCTTGCTCAAAAAGCCCTTTAATGCCTTTAGAGAAGGGATTGCCTTCCTTTGTGAACACTCCAGAGGAACTTTAGTCCTGCTTGTAGGTACCACTGAATTACAGACAGCTGGTAACAGTAACATTCTGCTCAAAGGACTAAGTGGCAAGTACTCAGTATACAGTTTTGCTCAGCTTCTCATATCCTCAATGTGCAGGTGTCATCAGTCCTGTCTCTTCATTAATGTCTGGCTATTCGACCTTTGGCTACAATGCAGCTGGCCACACAAAGGCACCAGAAACAGAAGATGAATAGTAAAATCATGGTCTTGCTGAGCTAGGAATAAAACTCTCTTTGAGATCAGTGTTCATATGACAATAATAAGCTCACTTATTCCAGCCATTCCCTGGCTCTCTGGAGACCCCTTTTGTTGATTCATTTCCAGTTTGAGTGGGGATCGTAACTGGCTGCATATCTGTATTTTCGCTTTAAGAGTTGTGAAAGGTGGCTTTCCAAAAACTCTTCAGATTTTCACAATAGAAATACAACTCTCTGAAAGGAAAACAGGTTGGGCCTTGCAAGAGTCTGTGCTCACTGTGGACACTGAGCAAACAGATGGTTTCTACACTTGTTCTGTCCTCTCAGGTGTCTCATTCTACGGTTGACTAATCCCTCACCTGAAGTATTTAGGTGTCTTTTCAGTACTTTGGTTACTACTAGACTACACTGTAGAGCTTTGTTATTTTTTCATTATTCCTGACTGTAGACCTAGATTCTCATCTCTGACATTACCTGGTTTACCTGGTTTTGTGTTTCACTGTTTACATACTGGCAAGCCCTCTGAAATTAACACTTAATATGAGTAATCATAACTGAAAATCAAAGTAAGCCAGTCACAGTCAGTGAGCTTCTTTTGTATGCTAGTGTGCCTTCCCTACTTCACAGCAGGGAAATGATGCTCAAAACCTAAATGGTAGTTGCATCCAATGAGAGTATGTACATCTGCAGAGAGACTGTGCTATAGTAAATCAGCTTCCTCCCTCAGTGACATTATTTTATCCTATGTTCTTACTCAGCAATGTGTTAATCTTCTTTCTCAAATAAGAAAAGGAACAGTGGTAGAAGGATGAGAAATCAAAAAGCAACAATCCTCAGGATCTCCAGTATTTTGTATTGCCTTTTCACAACCTACTACTGAATTACACATCAACAATATTTACTGCATGAACAAGTCCTCAAAAGGCTATGGTTAAATGGTTGTCTTGTCTGCAACACAACAGTACAGTTTAGGATGATGTGAAAAAATAAAAAAGCCTTTCGGTTCTCCCAGAGTGGCAGACACTTTGATGCAATGTTTAACACTGTTTTTTAGAGTTACATTCCTCCTTACAGCAGGACAAGATGTCAGCATGCCAGCTCCATCACAGCACTCCATCAGGAGTCACATAAATTTTGGATCATGGTCTGCCAGCTGCAGCTGCTAGCATCACATTCCAGTAATGAGCTCTGTGAGTTTGCTGCTGATGGAAATGGACAAAGACTGCATGATCTGAATCTCTTCTTTTTTCTAGCCAAGAGAGAAGTGAGCTAGTCTTGCCCTTTTAAATTACAGGAATATTCTGGAAAGAAAAACAATGAAAATTCCCAAGGAATTAGGAGTGAATAAATAGGCTCATAGGCTATTGATGAGTTGGAGAAGAGCACTTTAAGAATTTTCTAAATGCCAGGACAAAAGGGAAAGAAAGAGCCTGACATTGAATACTGGACAAAGGTATGAGAAAAGAGACAAAGGAAGACTGAGACTTGAGAAAGCATGAAGGTGATGATACATGGAGAAGAGAACTGGTGGTGAAAGAGAGGAAAGAAAAGGAAACAAATAAAAAACCCAAAAGAGAAGAGGATGAAAGAAATTGGAAAAGAGAAATGCAGGCAAAGAGTCAAAATGAGTTGTACAGGTGAGAATACAGAAGGGAAGGAGTAAGCGAAGTGAAGAAAAGTTGAACAGGACCACAAGGAAGTCCTAAGGACCATGAGCATTCTGTTTCTACAGGATGATGCTGAACCTGTAATGGCAAAATTGCATGACAACTCCAAGGCCAATGCATTGATAGGGTGCAAGAACAACATGTGAGCTCCTTGTGACACATGCAGAGAAAACAAGCAGGAAAAAAAGGCAGAATATTGGTCCAGACTTAAGACACTGGATGTTTGTAGGCACATTATTGTCAGAATAACAAACATGTCCAACAAAAGTAGCTGCAAGTACAACTAAACCAGCATGCTTACTGTTTTATTTCTTCAGTGCACATTTACGCAACACTGAAAATTTGGTTGGGGCACCTAGACTTAGCTGACTGAAAAATATCCTGAAAAATATAATTTATTGACAATTTTTATTGCAGAGGAATAATTTATTCTAGGCAGTAGGGTTTAGATAATAATTTCTGACCTTACCTAGAGTGGCTGTCACCATCTTGACTTGAATATTTCCTTTGATCTCCACAGTGACCTTTGCTATGGGAAAGTTTACAAACATGAGAGCAGAGACTGACAACTGATCCTTTCAGTTGGTCCAAGCCCTGAACTTCAGTGACTGTTTGAAGCAGCTACCTTCTTTTGGCATGGGCAAGTGTTACTTGTCAGATTTGGACATGCTTATGACCTGTTAAAGGTCTGCTCACAGACTCTTTTCCAAGTCTTCTGCTTGTGGCTGGGTTTATCCATCTCTGAAGAGGAAACCTTCAGGAGACAGCAAAGAAAGACAGATGTCCAACAAAAGTAGCTGCAAGTACAACTAAACCAGCATGCTTACTGTTTTATTTCTTCAGTGCACATTTACGCAACACTGAAAATTTGGTTGGGGCACCTAGACTTAGCTGACTGAAAAATATCCTGAAAAATATAATTTATTGACAATTTTTATTGCAGAGGAATAATTTATTCTAGGCAGTAGGGTTTAGATAATAATTTCTGACCTTACCTAGAGTGGCTGTCACCATCTTGACTTGAATATTTCCTTTGATCTCCACAGTGACCTTTGCTATGGGAAAGTTTACAAACATGAGAGCAGAGACTGACAACTGATCCTTTCAGTTGGTCCAAGCCCTGAACTTCAGTGACTGTTTGAAGCAGCTACCTTCTTTTGGCATGGGCAAGTGTTACTTGTCAGATTTGGACATGCTTATGACCTGTTAAAGGTCTGCTCACAGACTCTTTTCCAAGTCTTCTGCTTGTGGCGGTTTATCCATATCTCTGAAGAGGAAACCTTCAGGAGACAGCAAAGAAAGACAGCCTTAATAATAATCTTTGGTATCACTTGCAGATACGAGGAAATGCTTGCCAGGAAATTTTGCAAGCCTGTTCAGTCAGAATGCTGCAAAGAGCTTGTATGGAGAGCACACAGAATAGATAGTAATTTTAAATTCCTTGTTTATGGTTCCAGCAGTTGCCTATTTTTATTTTCTTATGTGTTATCAAGAATATGGCAAATAAATGCTAGGAAATTGTTTAATAAATAAATAAGTCTAAAATAAAGATAAAATGAACAGTTTGAGAGGAAAGTGTGAGCCCACCAGTAGAAAAATTTCACCAGTAAGACTAATTTTGAAAGGTGCAGTTCCAATAAAAAAAGAAACCCTGTAAAACATTATGCAGAAGCTCCAACTCTGGTTCAGAGGGAAGTATTTTACCTACTGAATTATGAGCAAAATTTTGTTCAGCATCTTGTTTAGAGTTGGGATTTTCTCTTTGTGCTGCAAAGGAAGGGAACAGAAGCCTTCCAGTGAAAACAATGGCTGCCCTTCAGCTGAAATGCCATCTGTAGCCTGTGCTAAAATGGTCTAGTTCATAGACGTCTTTAAAGAGAATATAATTATTTTTTTAAGTTATACAATATCTGTGAATGGGAAGGGAAAGGGTGCAGAAGTGATGGAGAGCTCAGAGGAGATGATGTTGAATAGATGGACTTCTGGCCTTTGCCTTCACACAAGGGAAAAGGGGTCAGAAGTAGCTGTCATCTGGTTCATCTCAATTTATCCTCTTCTGTCTGCAATGCTGACGTACTGAAAACAGTTGATAGGATAGGGATATTTGGTACTCTGCAGGTATTTGTTGCTTTAAGTTTCTGGTGAGCCAGTCCAGCCTACAAAACATCCTCACAAAGCTACATCATAATACATTCTGACTCTCTCAAAAAATACACATAAACAGTGCGCAAAATGAACTAGGACATGACAATATAGCAGCCACTTCACATATGTAAATGAGAAAATTTTATATGTATTGCAGAGGAGTTTGTTCCACATATAAACTTCCACATTATTATTTTGAATGCTGCCTATGGCATAAAACAGCACATTTTATAAAATAATATAGTAACTGGCTTATTTCAAACACAGCTTGTTTTTCCTTATTTAGGTTTTCATAAGCTACTTATTCCTAGTAATGTGATATTCAGCCAGTGGCAACTTGTATTTTCTACAGCTTTTTTTTTTACTATTGTTGCATGTCTTTGGTTTGATTTTATTGGTAATCATGTTAGCTATATTTGTATGTACTGATATTGAATTGCTACCATAGAACACAAAAATGAAATAGATAATTTAATTATTTTATGTTTTTTATGACTGTATAAACTGTATGTGTTCAAAAAACCCATCACAGATACCCAAAACTCAACTCTTAAGCACAAGGAATTGTAAAGACACTGAATTCTCAGAAAACCCCTGTCCAAGGATTAACAAACATTAGAGGTTCTAAATTCAGACTATACACTAGATGGTGCTTAGTACATGGCCTCAGCTATGTATAGTATATCAAGAGTAGATCTGCTGGAATACAAGTATTTTTAATGATGTTATAATCAAATGTCCATCATCTAGTTTCAAAGCTTCTCACCTAAGTTCCTCTACACTTACATGAGGTTAAGCTCCAACCTTTTTTTTTTTTTCTTTTTTTTTTTTTTTCCCCCCTCCTCCTACTATTGCTTAATTTTGCTGAAAACTGTTACTCTCCACCAGAGAGAGAGATTTTAGTAATCCAGTCATTCTGGATAAGGTTTCCTCATTTACTGCAGCCCTTAACTGAATTCAAGGTGTTGGAGAAAGCTGTCCAGAACATGTTGCACATGTTTATAGAAAATTAAAAAATAATAGGTGACACTGTAAGGGGTGTTCAAAGAGAGATCAAGAGATAAAAATTTTGTGCTATACTTAGCCATCCACTGGAGCAACAATAGAAATTGGGTTCCACTTGAGGTTGTTTGATGTGAGATTTAGGCACTAATACATAAATATGTCTGTGCCAAAGAAAATCTTAGTAAAGATCTTACCTTTTATCCAGTTGCCTCAGCACAGATTGCTTCCACCATTTGATTCATCATACAGCTTTTTGCCTGGCTCTGGCAGCTTCTCTGAAAGTGAGAACATCCTATAGATATTATTTGCCAGACCTTGGAAAATTTTTCATATGCTCTGTAGCATCTGTAATGAAATTAAATGCTTGCCTTTGAGCTTCTGGGGTTGACCATCTGAATTGCTCCACAGAAACCACTGTCTGGATCAACTGAGATGGAAGATTAGACACCAGGACGCATGTAGATAACTGTCTGCAGAAACCTGCATTTAGTTGTTGTTTTTTTTTTTCAATAGAATAGTACTTTTCATATCAAAGATGTCAGGAGGATAGGAATCTGCAGTATACCCTGTTAAGAGCTGGTAGTGATTTGGGAGAAATTTGCAGATTGAAAGGCTCATATTAGAGCACACCTGCAAGAGTACTTGTAGGTAAAATAGTTCTGACCTATTTCTGGTGAGATAAAGCCCTGGCAGCTGCCTCTTCTGTAGATTACCTGGCTTGGCCCAGCCTAAATAATAATAATGGCATCTTTTCTGCTCTGTATGGATTGTTGTTCTTGAGTAGGTTCAGATGACAGTGTCGATGATGCAGCAAATCACATATACAGTCAGAGGCAATGCAAACAGGAACAGACATTTAGACCCCTGGGCAATGCAACCAAAAATAGACATTTAGACCCCTGCCTGAGATGCAAGTTCCAATTTTTGTAGTAAAACTGAGTAAGAAAAATAGGATGGGATTAATTTCAGTTAACTTTTTAAATATATGATGCAGGCCTCTCTTGCCTGGCTAGTCATGTCAGGTTGCCTTCAGACTCAGCAAAGAATAATAGTCACCCCTGGGGTACAATTCATCTCATGCTATTGTTGACATAAAAAATTCATCATTCTCTAGAATTGCCTGTATGTCTTTGTGGTCTATGAAGAAAACAGCACAATTCATTCAAAAGTAGGTATCTGTATTTCAGATGGCTGAAATTAATTGAAATGAAATAATATGCAGGAGTTCTCTTTTGCTGAGGGTGTTTTCACCCTGGGAAGAATGCCAGAGACAACAACTTTTTTTTTTTTCCACAAGATCTAGTAGTGTTTAGCAGGCTTATGTATGTTTGTTTAATATGCAGACACATTTAGGGCTTATACATAGAACTAAATAAATTGTAACTTGCTCTTGAAAGCAGAGCACATTTTTTGTTTGATTGGGATAGAAAAAAAGGGGAGAGTCACTGGGTCAGACTTAGCCTGGGAGAATAGTTACTGGAACCAGACTGTTGATGCTGAGCCACAGGGAAGAGGAAAACTCAATCATCCATTGCAATAGAGCTCAAAACTGAGCAGGGTACTTGGATAATCTTCCAGAAATGCTTAACGTTGTCCCTGATAGTATGTTACTTTACTCATTTCCCTACTTTAAAAACAATGTTTTCTATTATGTTTTTAGTTTATTCCAATGGCAATATAAATGTTTCTCCCAGCACAACATAATAAAATGAAGTTTGAGTAACTAAACTTGCTGCAACATACAACATATTTTCTCTCAGATATGACATATGCAATTGTATTTTCAGTGTTTATATATTGTTCTTTTGACAATTAGCAGACAGTGTATAGTAAGCTATGCTATTATGTTGTAAATAAATTGTCAACTATCTATTTAAAGAGACAAAAAACTTGGATTAATTAGACAATAGTTTCTATTTCACAAGAATTGCTCAGAAAGGAGCTGTGAGTCCTTTTTTGCAATTGGTGCCAATTAGCTGTTTTCTGAGATGGACAGCAGCTGTTCTTGTAGTACAAGTGCAGTAGGTTAATAACTGGGTCAGTACTACGTTCATGTCACTGTTTTATTTTTTTTAGGGGAAGATTCATGCTGAAAAAAGACTCTAAAGATCAAAATGCTCAGTTTTGTCTTTGATTTTTTACAATGAGTCTTCAGTAGATTCACTTAATAGTTTCTCATTGACATGCCTGCAAACTTCCTAGAAGTTTTCTACTTCTCACTTGTTATAAACTGTAATAATAGCTCTATTGATCAATAAGTGTCTTCAGGCATAGTATCATTAATTTTAAATTCTGGAACAATAGAGATGGTGAAACCTGTTGCTTTCTTATCTGTAACTACTTGGAACTTAAAATACCAGTTCTTTTGAAGACTCACAAGGATGTAGAATCTAATTCAGCTCCTTGTTGCTATGCTTTAATTTCCAAGTCTAACAGCAGCAAACTTAACTTTTCCCTGGTTCATGCAGGTGTAACACTGAAGACATGGAGGGAACAGATCTGAGGAGGAAGAAAGTACTATTTTCAAGCGGTTTCCATAGAAGTGCTGCAGTTTAATATACGTGCCTGGCATGTGAGTGGCTGTTTGATATCAGGATTGTGTTCAGACGCAGCAAGTTTCAAAGTCTGGTTTGTTCTCACAGTGTACGAGAATTCCTTTTGACAGAGCAAACCTGCGTTCAGCTGCAAGGTCTCAGGTTCACTGAATAATGAAGGCTCTTAAGTAAAATCTTTAATTTTTACCTCTTAATATTCTTAACATTTCTTCAGATATATAATAGCATTACAGACACCCTTCGACCAAAAATCTGGGATTATATGTCAGTGCAGTTCAATATCTAGACCCCAGCCCTTTGTGGATTTGCAATGGAAGCGGCCCATATTCTTTCATCTAGCAAAATTCTAATGAAAATGATGATGAAAAAGAGAGAAATTTCCTACATAATGTGAAGGACTGGTGGCACTTTAGGGCATAGGGATCACAAAAAGGGAGAGCACAGGAAAAAGAATAAAGGAGAAAATAATTTATGCATGGAGAGACTGAGCTGGAGGTAACACAGGGACAGTCAGAAACCAAATGTAGGTTCTAACAGTTTTGGAGAAGAAAAAAAAAAAGAAGAAACCAAGAGACATAACATTGCTGAATTACCTCACATAACACCAGGCTATACTGCTCTGAAAAGAAGCAGCAAAATCCTGGGCTTACCCTAAAAGGAGGAGTAGGTGAGAAAGAGAAAGGGGAGAGACTGAGAAAGCAGAAGAGTTGTCTGTGTCTAAGTTTTCTGCTCAGAGAGAATAGTACCTATGGTGCATATTCATCTATCCTGCTGCAGTTCCCAACCTGCTAAGGAGTCACGTTTGTTGGGTTGCCCTTCTGGAGTTAACTGTTGAGAACTAAGGAATATTTTTATATGGTATGTAAGACTGTAAAATAATTTTGAGGTGGCCAGGAAAGGTCTCACTGTGGATAAGCAGAAAGTGGGGAAACCAGATAGGAGTGTTTCATCAGAGATGCAGTGCAGACAGTGTGAAAATATCAGAAAGAGGAATTAAAATGAAAGACAAGGGGAGTGGTGGGTAGAGACACTTCCATTTAACATGGTTTTCAAAAGATGTGAAGAGATGTGGGATGTTGTGGTTTTTTTTAATTAACTCCTTCTCTGACGAGGAAGTGAAGGAATACTCCATCCTTTTAAAGAAACCATATCAGCATCTATTTGACCCAGAAATCACATTCCAGACTGGTGATCAGTAGCCCATCTAGTTATCCTTGCTTTGCCACTTCTCAACTGTATTGTATTATTGGGTGTTCAGTATTTAAAAGATTCTAAACAGCAACAAATTCAGTAGTGAGGCACCCAAGAGCAAATTGCATCCATACACAGAAGTGGCTGGGGTACTCAAAAGGGCAGGTACAGCTTCCACAGGAAGGTGTGTCAAGAGATAACTTGGTACATGGAGGGCGATGCTTGTTGATGACTGTATTGGATTTATGTGGCAAGGTTTTGGTAGCAGGAGCTATGCAGAATTGCCTTCTGTGAGAAGAGAGCAGAAGCTGTCTCCATATTGGACAGACAGTTGCAGCCAACTCCAAGATGGACCAGCTGCTGGCCAAAGCCAAGCCAAGCAGCAGCATTGGAAGTGTCTCTGTGGTCGTGTATTTAAGAAAGGGTAAAACATGCTACACAAGGGCAGCTGAGAGAAAGGAGTGAAAAAATGTAAGAAACAACTCTACAGACACCAGAGTCAAATATGGAGGTGGACGAGGTGTTCCAGTGGCTGGAGCAGAGATTCTCCTGCAGCCTGTGGTGAAGACCATGGTGATGCACGCTGTCCTCTTGTAGCCCATGGAGGTCCACAGTGCAGCAGACACCCACTCTGAAGCCTGTAGAAGACCTGAGGCAAGAGCAGGTGAATGTACCCTGAAAAAAGCTGCAGCCCATGGATAGCCCACATTGGAGCAAGTTTTCTAGCAGGGTCTGTGACCCCTCATATTCTTTATTTGATAGTATTTGGTAAAAAATGCAAGTTTTGTTTCTTTTTAAATTAGTGGATTTTAATGGATCTTCATTTCTTCCTTAGCTTCCCTTTGCTTTTTTGTTCTTATGCAGGAGTGTATCATAATGTTTTAACAATAAAAGTGTTTTACCGTAAACAGGATTGACTTCATGCTAAGCAGGTTTTATTCCCTTACATTAGCTTTTGGAAGCTAAAACAAACACATCAGTGATTTTATGTCATTCTCTGCAAGACAAGAAAGAAATGCACAATTAACGCTGCAAGCAGCTTTAAAAGCTTCTCCGCTAACAAGAAAAACAAGTAATAAAAACTCAGTTTCTTACTAACTAAAGCACTTTCAGCTTATTATGTTTGCTGACAACATTTTTAATAATTAAAAAAATTCTGAAAGTGTTTCCATGACCAACTCCAGAATATATTGTGGTATGACTGTACTTCTGCTTCATACAGTAATGAGGAGATAGTCCAGGGTATATTTTACAGACACAGTTGAATCTTAGTGGCTTTATGCCTCTTCTCCTTTCAAATTCTGTATATTCCAGTTAAATTTGAGTAGGACACAGAAGCCTTAATCACATTTTCTGCAATGTCCAATTCATGAACTTTCCCGAGAAAGATTTTTAGAATGTTTTATTGAAAACTTTGAGACATGAAATAATTATTGCACAAAGTCAGAATTGCAACCTGAAAAAAATCTGAAAAACTAACATCATATACAAAGTCTTCAGCAGAAATATTTATTTTACTGTCTGTATTGTCATACATAAATATAATATTTGAAGCAAATACTAGAATTCAAGGTGACTCCTTACACAGATGTTTCCTTTTAAGAACATAAAAAAGTGAGTTCCATATGCACTAGGGGAACTGTGTGCTGAAAATGCAAACATTATCTTCTGCAAAGAGGAAAAAATACCAATACTTGTAAGTAAAAGCTACAGTTCTAATGCTGTAGGAGGCAGAAATCATGTTGTAAGAATTAAAGCTTTGCTGGCACCAATGCTCTGAGCAGAAAGAAGGAGACCAGTAAACTTTTGGAAAATGATAGGGAAGGTTTGAACATCAGATGCTCTGTATGAGAAGTAGGTTGAGAAAAAGGTGGAGGAACATTAACAAAGCCCTGGCCATAATTCTGTCATTGTTGGCTGTTTCGTGGGTATCCTCATAGCATGGTATTCCCATAGCACCCATTGCATGGGTGGTAATAGGTCTCTTCTAGGGAAGAGATGTTTCAGGGGGGAATAATATTCCCACAAGAAAAAGGGCTCACAGATAAGTCAAATAAATGTGAAGAATCCCTAAAGGAAAGGATGTAGAATTCATCCTTGGGGCTTAACAAGCTTAACAGTTTTCTTAATAGTTGACCTGGAAAGGTTTAATCTGAGCTAAAGCAATGCCTGATAAATGTATTAAGAAAATTATTTCATATAAAAATACTGCAAAAAAAAATAATTGTAAGTAGGTCGAATATTCCTATTTTGTTACCTTCCTACAAGAAAAAAAAAGGGAAATTAAACAAAAGCACTGATTTAGATCTGCATAAAAAAGACCGGTCAGCCTCACCTCCATCCCTGGAAAGGTGATGGAACAACTTGTCCTTGGCACTATCTCTAGGCATATCAAGGACATGGGGGTCATCAAGAGCAGTCAGCATGGTTTTATCAAGGGTAAATCATGTTTGACTAACCTCATAGCCTTCTATGAGGAAATTACTAGGTGGATAGATGATGGTAGAGCGGTAGATGTGGTTTATCTTGATTTCAGTAAAGCATTTGACACCGTCTCCCACAGCATCCTTGTAGAAAAGTTGATCAGGTATGGGTTTGGTGACCAGGAAGTGAGGTGGATTAGGAACTGGTTGAAAGGAAGGAGTCAGAGAGTTGTAGTCAATGGGGCAGAATCTGGTTGGAGGTGTGTGACTAGTGGAGTCCCACAGGGGTCGGTACTGGGACCGGTGTTGTTCAACATCTTCATCAACGACCTGGATGAGGGTATAGAATGTACCCTCAGCAAGTTTGCTGATGACACTAAGCTGGGAGGAGTGGCTGACACACCAGAAGGCTGTGCTGCCATTCAGAGAGACTTAGATAGGTTGGAGAGTTGGGCGGGGAGAAACATGATGAAATTCAACAAGGGGAAGTGCAGAGTTTTACATTTGGGGAAGAACAACACCATGTCCCAGTACAGGTTGGGGGCTGAACTGCTGGAGAGTAGTGTAGGTGAAAGAGACCTGGGGGTCCTGGTAGACAGGAGGATGACCATGAGCCAGCAATGTGCCCTTGTGGCCAAGAAGGCCAATGGCATCCTGGGGTGCATTAGAAAGGGTGTGGTTAGTAGGTCAAGAGAGGTTCTCCTCCCCCTCTATTCTGCATTGGTGAGGCCACATCTGGAGTATTGTGTCCAGTTCTGGGCCCCTCAGTTCAAAAAGGACAGGGAACTGCTCGAAAGAGTCCAGCGCAGAGCTACGAAGATGATTAGGGGAGTGGAACATCTCCCTTATGAGGAAAGGCTGAGGGAGCTGGGTCTCTTTAGCTTGGAGAAAAGGAGACTGAGGGGTGACCTCATCAATGTTTACAAATATGTAAGGGGTGAGTGTCAGGGGGACGGAGTTAGGCTTTTCTCAGTGATGACCAGTGATAGGACAAGGGGTAATGGGTGTAAATTGGAGCATAGGAGGTTCAAGGTGAATATCCGAAAAAATTTTTTTACTGTAAGAGTGACAGAGCACTGGAACAGACTGCCCAGGGAGGTTGTGGAGTCTCCCTCACTGGAGACATTCAAAACCCACCTGGATGAGTTCCTGTGTGATGTACTCTAGGTGACCCTGCTCTGGCAGGGGGGTTGGACTAGATGATCTCTCGAGGTCCCTTCCAGCCCCTCCCTGATGCCATTCATGTGTCCTTATGTCAGAATCCATTCATGTAGATTGCTGTTCTCCTTCACATACTACATAAATAATACCATACAGCATAATGGAAGATTTGTTCCCAATTTCTTTGAGCCATTTTTGCCATCAGTGCTAAAGTACAATGGCTCCTAGTTGTCTGTAAATAGCTTTGTCCCGATGGCCTGAAGTGTGTTTTATTCTTCCTGAAGCACAGCACAAATGTGATGCAGTTGAATAGGCATTGTAATATACCCAAAATGCTACAGGGCTTGCGCTGTGCCAAAATGAGGACCAGGAAATTTTCCTATTTCATTTCTGCATAAATTGAGGTGATTTTTAGTCTTCAGAAGAAAAACTGACTAGAGCAAAGGGAATTATATTGATATTTCCAATAGTCTGAAGAATCATAGCTTTGAGGAACATTCATCTGTAGCTTTTTATGAAACTGGCTTTCTTTCCTAATCGGGCTGATAGACTTTCATAGCTACTGTGTACCTATGTAAGTGTAACTTCTAAATGTGACACAGAAGCTGAAAATAGCCCTTAAAAGTAGTCTGGCAAGTTCCTAAGCCCTTCAAATGCAGATGACTAATTTTCAAAGATGAGTGATACTTCCACATTTTAAAATTATCATTCATGTATTTATCAGTTAATATTGTCATACTCACTCTGTTCCCTTGTAACTTTCTTCATGAGATCATTTGGTTTTGCAATTTTAGTGGCATTTGAATATATGTTTATTCAGAAGCTCTTGGGCCTCTGAGGGCATACTGCACAAAAAATGTTCTGAGTAAATAATCAAGGATTAATGTGGCTTCAGGCTTTAAGCTGAGCAATGTTTGGTTCCTTGTTGTGGTGTAGGTATCTTGTTTTACATTATGGTCTCATTCATCACATATGAACAACTTCGCAGCTGTTGTTTTCTTTCAGCTTAAGCAGATCATGTCTGTGGTAGCCAAGGACAAAATTAGCTCAGTAGAAAGCAAAAGTTATTTTAAAACATAAAATTATTTGTTTTTCTAGAGAAGAAAAATATTATCTCTATATAAAGCCAGTTTATTTTTTCCATAATTTCAGAGGGAAATGACTCTGAAATGTGTTTTCCTCTGCAAGGGTTCCATACTAACCATTTGTTGTTATGCACAGTGAGCCTAAAATACTCCATATATGATTTTGTGTAGGATAATTTGTGTTCTATACTGTTTTGTTCTCTCAGATATTTTTAAGTTACTCAGATGTTGTTTTTATTTACTTTTGTTATTGTTATTTATAGGATTTTTTGTCACTCCTGAAGACTAAAGAACCAAAACTTACTATAAATATGATTTGATTTATGCAAATTGAGGTGTTAAACACTGCAAGAGATTGTTTTTTAGTAACTCATTGTAAGAATAAATATTTTTTTAGCAATATTCATCAGAGGATCTCAAAGCACTTTACAGGCAGCATTTTGTTAAACCTTTGGGCTCCTGAAGACACATCACAGTTCTAAATCATTTATCATTAGACAATACCTCAATATTGTGTATGATCAGACGGTGAGAATTTCATAGATGTAACTGAAGAACAAAATAGGGAAAATTGATTGTTTGAAGAGCAATGGAAAATTTAAAGGGCAAAAGTAACATTCCTGATTTTTTTCCTTTATACATCATTGGGTCTTATTTCCTTTCTTTACAACTGTATATCTCAGTTATAGTAGAAATTGAAAACCTTGTGTACTATCTATTTACAGATATGTAAACAAAAGCATCAACACTTTAAATCATACTCATATTAAAAGAGTAACATAACAACATCTAGGAATGAAGACCTCTAGCTTTGTGTCTGTGAATACATTTAATAAAATTACATTACAATTAATTAAATTAATTAATAATAATAAATTATTAAATATTGATTATTTAATACATAATAATAAATTAATTAAATTAAATTACATTTTTCTGTGGCTGTTTGCAATTTGTGCTCATTGAGTCTGAAATGTGGATAGTCCTGTGTTCAAATGGTGGTGGGAAGCCATAGAAAAGCCTTTGCTACAAACTTGCCTTGCTAGTGCTGTGTTTTGCCTTTGTCTTTATACCTCTACCACCCTTCTCAAAAAGGACCTCCTCTCAACTTTTTTCTCAGCCTTTAAGATAACTTTGAGAGAAGTGGTTCCTCTATGGGCTATTCTGCCCATCCTCTGGTTCCTGAACCAGGTTTCCACCTAATACACTTCAGGACCTGTCGCTGGGTGATATAAGCACACAAGATTTAATAATAAATGTGATTCATGGCTATTCCCACTATTCCAGTGAGTATGCCAAGTCCTGGAGGACAGCCTTGTGATAAACACCCATTTCAGTTCTTCAAGGTGCTGTGACAACTTTTTCCTGCCCTAGATAGTGCCACCAAGTCACTGCCTCTTGCCTCTTAACTCCAAGAGCTCCTTCACATAGATCTGTCTGCAGGAACTTGTGTCCTCTGTTGTAAAGACTCAGCTACCACAGTACGTGCTCACCATGCTCAAACATACTGCTCAAGGAGTCCATTCTTAAAATATCTTAAAGTACTAGTTAATGCCATGTGTGTGACTTACCATGGAAACATTTTAATAATTATTTTACATTATTCCTTCTTCTCTGATACCAGAAAGTAGAAACAGTCAAGACGTACAAAAAAGAGACACATTAGCTTTTATCCAAGGATGAATTTGAAAATAATTACTTCTGCCATAAATCTTGTAGTCCATATGGATAAGGTGCAATACTGGCACTGATATCTACAGGTCCATCTGCACAGAGTCTTTTTTTGTTGCATAAGGTAAAGCTTTATAAATGCAGCCATCTGTTCTCAGTGCTGTTTATTTCCCAGAACCTTTCATTAAGGCTGGGCAATAAAGGCAAGATGTAAAGAATTCTGGTATAACATATGATTGAATTAAAAAAAAAATAATCAAAGAATTCAAAATAATATTTGGATATTTTACATTATTATTTCTGTCTTTATAATTATTTTAAAAAATTAATACATCTTTTGACTATGGTAATGGCCTCTACTAAATGTGACTACTATGTGGTCATAAAGACCTAATCCTTGGCTTTCAGACCAACAATGGATGGTTTTAAAAAATATTATCCTTCCTTCTTTTTTTAGAGAACACATGATTATAGCCACATTTGGCTCGAGTACTTCTGAATAATCCAAGACAAATATATACATATGTATGAAAAAATCCATTCCGTGAGACAATTAATGGATCAATAACAGGTTTGGTGCATTCAATAACTCCATGACACTAACACTCTGAGATTGTGACGTGCTGGAAAATGCTGGAAGGTATTTCTTTTTTGACTATCTTGGGAAGAAGAGTTGGAACTGATAACATTTTCCATGTGAAGTACTAATAATGTAATTACAGAAGTTCCTCAGGTAGTACAACACCTTAATAATTCCTGTTTAGAAAATATAAATCTACATAGTCAACCACATCTCATGGGGCCAGTTTATCAAAAGCATCTGTATTGTTGGAAGAATATGAGATAAAAGGTATATTCAGTCAAGTCTGAGCATTCAGTTCTGTTACTGATCCTGAAGAACCTGAAAAATGTAATCAGAAGATTTGTGGTGTTCCTAAAATTATGTATTACAACATTTCAGCATAAGAATTCACAAATGTATAATCTATTATAATTTGATTATAGAAATTCTGTGTTGTGTTTTTTTTTTTTTTTAATTTTAGTAAATACTGTTTGGTGATCAATAAGCTGGAGAGGAACTAATAATTCCTTTTCAGTTAGTCTTATCTGGCATCTAATCTCAACAGCTATCACTAGTATCAGCTTCTAAGAAGTCTCATAATCTACAAAATGTGTTAATCAAACAAAGTGCTTCATATTGGAAAAGGAACATGCAAATATTATTGTAGGTAAATGCAATTTTTAAAGTCAGTCCATTCCTGCAGCACAAAAGAATTGAAAACAGCAGAATTGTATGTTAAAATGTTGAACTGTGGTGTAGAGTACAAAGGTTAATCTTTAATTCAACAGGTGGCTGGTCAAAAGACATGAACCTTACATGTAAAGTCGAAGTTGTTAGCTTTAAATAGAAGTTATCACAAACTCAGAATCTGTACAACTGTTCATTAATCAGTAGGCATCAAAGTAATTTCCATATAAAGACCTATCACATCTGTCCCCTCATCTGCTCTATATATGAGTCATTGGTTTTTCAAATTTATGAAATGAAGATCAATAATGTTCTGCACTCAGACAGAAGTTAAATGCTAAAATCCTTTAAAAACAATCTCAAGAATTTTGACAGCCAGATTCTGTTATTTACAGGTTATTTAAGTGAAGTTGCTGCAGGAGACTCATCAAACTTCTGTCATCTAAAACCCATTTTTTTTCAATGGAAAGTGATGGAATTTCTCTGAGGGACTAAGACAGTTTAGAAATAGAGTTACAATGAATACTGTGAGTGACAAAGAAAGGAGAACATCTTCTGTTTTGGCTAATTTCTATGGATAATAGAATCCTGGGACCAAAGTAATATGTAATCATTTAGCACTGATTTTGTCTGCAAGTTAATAAGAAAAAAAAAATTATCTCTGAGAGCTTTATTTAATGAAAATGCCATTACAAAACCATTATCAATCTCTAATATTCAGAGACTACTAGAAGAACAGATTTTAAATCAACATCGATAAAACTGGTATTTTGTATTATGCATATAAATAAAAGCTTATTTATTCTAAGGTTTGACATAACGGCTGAGTGTAGTTTAATAATATAATACTTAAATGTTGGACAGTTTAAATTTGCAAGCAAAATCTATTTAAAAATATTTGGAAATGCATTTTCTAAAATAATGAGTAAACAGTAGAATTTAAAGAATGCATCGGTGCAATTAGTAACAAGATCAATCAAATCTTATACTATATCAAATTGCTTCTCCCACCAAATTTTGTGAATGTTCCAAACTACCCTACTTTAAAAAGACCATGCTAGCACAGTCCTAGTAGCACAGCATGTCAGGAAAATAAATAAATTTAAAAGATGCAATTAATATATTAACAAATGCATTTTCCTACTTCTTGCTTTTCCACAAAACATAGAATTTTTAAGCTAGTTACTTCATAAAAATCTGTATCTACTGGCTATTGGTGTGCTGTGGGGTAGGAAATGGATTAAAAACCTTTATCATACTTTTTGGCTCAGAAATGCTTGAAATTAGTCCATGCAAATCTTTCACAGTCCTTGGAATATAGACATTTGGATAATTTTAATGAATTTTTTTTTTAGAAACTGAAGATACCTTTATATTTTTTTAAAGTTATTGGTATTAAAACAGTAAAACTGTAGCATACATGAAGTTTTGGTCATCTGTAGTCAAATATGTTTGAAATCTAAAATGATATTTTTGAGAGGGTGGAAAAGAAATATTGTGCTATATTCAAAGACAACCGTTTTTCTAATCTATATCTTGGACCTCCAACAACACAGTACTTATTATAAATATGAAATTTTATCTATTCAATACAGAGAAGACAATATACTGGGTTATGGCGCACTAGGGAAACTGCTCTCTACAGGCTTCAAGACATGAAATGATAATGAATTCATCATAGAAATTGCCAGCTGGTGATGAATTGTCAAGTCATTATCTATAAAATGAAATTAGGTCTTTCATAGTATCCTTATAGCATGAGTGATTTAATGTATATCGTTGGATGTTCTTTATTCTTTTTTACAGGAGAGACTAGAGAGTGAATCTAGTGAATCTGTATTGATGAAAAATTGGCTTATTCTGAAAGTGAAGATTCTTTTATCCTTAAATTGATTCTCCAACTTACTTTAAGATCGTTTTCTTCATGTACAAAATCTTAAAAAAACCCCCACTTTTGCCAATAACTTCAGCAAAATTCCTTGACTTGACTAATGAACCAAACAAATCTTACTATATTGATAACTTGGGAGCATTCAGAGGAAAGGAAAATGTAGGTGATTTTTAATTGGGAACACCTATGTATCCCAAGAGGGTTTCTGTGGAGCTCAGGATTGTGTCTGTCTTGGGGACAGCTGAAGTCACTTTCCAGATTACATTAATTGTAATGACTTGAGCTCCACTTACAGAATCATAGACTACACCTCACAGAATCATTCACTGCACCTCAGTGCACTGGAAATCTGCTTGTGAACATCTATCTGTCACAAACTGTCCTCAGTTCCCATCTTGCTCCACACTAGTAGTATTAGTAAGGAGAGGAAAGAAATAAGTGTGTTGTAAACTTACAGCAAAGTATGTTTTGTTTTGGCAGAACTCTCCTGAATAGTAGAGCGGAGATCTGAGACTTCACTCCTTTACCCAAACACTTGCATGGAACAGGATAATACTGAGTGCAGTTAGTCTTACTTTCTACATGGGAAGTGCAGGCAAAACCACAACCTAGTCTACTGTAATTTACTGTCATGGTGTGATATTTTCCTCCTCCTAAGGTATATCACTAAAGTAAACTACTGCAATAACAGTAATTGCTTTGAACCAACATGAAGTGGACTCTTTATGTAATTAAAGCATTCCATATAAATAGGAAAGGCATAAGCATAATTTATGTTTGTTTTGTTTGGGTTTTAAATTGTTTTTTATTATTATTTTAAAATTTAATCTCCTTCAATCTTTTCAAGAATAAAGTGGTAAGGCACCAGAAGTTATTTACAGAGGATATCCAGAAAGCAAAACAATGATGATCAGTATGGAAAAAAAGAAAAGAAAAAAAGTTAAAGATGAGTTTTGATCTTGGAAAATCATCATTTGAAAAACAAAATACAGGAAAAGAAGCTACCTCCTGAATCTGTTTTCCTGGGAATCCTGTTGTAAATTTAACAGTTTTGGTTCTGTGTACTTGGTTATAATTCCCAAATTAACCTTGAGCTGAGAGATTGTATTTATGGTAATCCTATTTTAGAAAAAGTGAATTTTAATTAACCAAAAATATGCAAAAACCCCTTCTTAATGTATTTGTTATGATAAGACCACTTATTATTGCTAGTTTATACCTACAGAAATATTTCAAATGAGATTGAAATGTTTAATTGAATATTGGCGTATTTCAAATGAGCATCTTTAAGTACCAAAGTAAAACACTGTTTTCATAGAAGTGCATTGAGCTTCATGTTTTCAGTGCAATAGCTAGTTAGCACAGAGTTGGAGTTGTTAAAACCAAACACCAGCATTGAACCAAAACCCGGGATATATATATTTTATGCCTTAGATTGAGTGCTAGAACTCATGGTAAACTCAGTGCAGGGGTCTGCGGGTGAAATTCCGTGTTCCTTCCTATATATGAAATTAAGCAAATACTTTTTTACTTCCAAATAAATAGATCTTTAACAGCAACTGTTGATTTTTCACTAGATGTTCATTTTTTAAGGATTATTTTTATTAGTTTATAACATAAATTTAAAAATCTTTGAAGCAAAAATTATAACTTTGGAACATTAAGTGAGGTTTCCACACTCTTGAAGAACCAACAACAGCAAAACAAAAATTTATTAATGGTTATGGAAACTGAGATTTGGCAAGAGAATAGTATGTCTTGAGTAGGCAATTTTTTTGCCTTTTTCTTGTTTTTGTATTTATTTATTTTCAAATTGGTTCAGCTATTAAAATAGTATTTCATATGTCTGGTGCAGCTGACAGGATTTAGCAATGTTCAGAAAGAAGGTTGTCCATATGTCTTGTCAAAGCTTTAGTATAAAATTAGGTTCTGAATCAAAGCTATTTTTCACTGTCAAGCAATAATGGCTCTGTTGCTTTTTGGTGATGGGTATACTATGTTGTCTGTTCTGGTATGTTCTTCCCTTTCCTGTTTATGCATCTGCTCCAGTCTGTTCTGGAGTCGTCCTTGGTGTCATTTTACCCACTGACATGTATAGTAAATGAGAGAAATAGTACTTGAAGAGATTTATCAAGGGTGAATAAGATCTGGTCATGAGGACCTGTTAACCATGAGGTAAGACCTTGCCCATGATAGAAAGTGCCTGATAGAAATACCAGTCCCCTTGGTAGAAATTCACATACCTGCAATTAGTCACAACTGATCTTTTTAGGTTTAGCTTTGACCACGATATTGACTATTTGAAGTCCATAATTCTTAAAAACAGCATTGTCACAGTGTCACAGAATGGCTGGAGTTGGAAGGAACTTACAGAAGTCATCTGGTTCTAATGCTCTGCTCCAGCAGTATCATCTAGATCAGTTGCCTGTGTTTAGAGAGCTTTTGAATATCTCTGAGGGAGGCTTCACTACCTACCTGGTGAACCTCCTCTGTGCTTGATCACCCTTACACTAAAAAAGTGTGTCCTTGTGTTCAGAAGGATCCTCTTGTGTTTCAGTTTGTGCTCACTGCGTTTTGTCCTGCGTTCCACTGAAAAGAGCTTACCTCTGTCCTCTTTTTATCTTCCCTTCAGGTATTTGTACACATTGATGAGATCCCCTCTGAACCTCCTCTTTTCCAGGCTCAACAGTCCCAGCCCTCTAACATCAGAAGGGAAATGCTCCAGTTCCTTAAGCATTTCAGTGGCCCTCCACTGGCCTTTCTCCAGTACCTCCTCATCTCTCTTGTAACTGTGGGGAGCCCTGAACTGGCCATGGTACTCCAGGTGTGACCTTGCTAGTGCTTAGTAGAGGGGAAGGATCAACCCTCTTGACCCTGCTGGCAACAGTCCTCCTAATGCAACCCAGGATACATTTAAGCCTCTTCATGGCAAGACTACATTGCCCTAAGATAAGTAATCAATCACAATCCCGTTGTGGCATTCCACTTCTTGCTGTGTAGGCATAAAAATAAATCAAATCAACACCCAATGTAAAAGGATTCTTGATTTCATTCAAATAATTATTGTGATATTATCCCATGATATCAGGTTTGTAAATAAGTTTTTATTTTTATACTGGCCTATATTTCTTTTCCTACCCTCCTCCATATTAGTAAAAAATAAAATTCTAAGCTTCATTCCTTAGAATGATTCAGTGAAATATGTGACTCAGATATAAAATTTAAAATGTTGCCATGCCAAGCTACCACAAAAAAATTTTCCCTAATTGATCAGAACTTCTGAATTATTTTACAGTCTGGCACTGTGGAGTCCTGCAAATTTCAAGTTCCTGTGAGCCGCCTTAGCAGTGGATGTCAGTAAAAATTAAAACAAAAGAACAGGCATTTCATCAGTGCTTTATTCTATTCAGACAGTTTTCATATATTTTCATAGGTGGCACAACTATTCATACGTTTGAATTGATCATGGTAATGACTTCGTGCACTGACAATTGATACAAATGAGATAAAAAGGAACATTTAGTCATCAGATGATAACTTATCTGTTTAAAATTCTCTCCTAAATGAAATGGGACAATAGCTGTCAGGAATTAATACTGAAGGAGACTTAAGTCTGTAGTTGCCATTATGTGTTTAAAAATACCTTGTCATTGACATTTTCACTAAACATGTCAACTAAATCCGCAATTAGTATTAACTCTGAGGAATGAGCTGACACATGAATGGGCCACAGTATCAGTAAACACACCCCCCAAATTAATAAGCTTAGTAACATGAATACACAATTATATAAAATTTAAAATAAAATAATGGGAAGTAAAATTAAATGTAAGGTGTGAACACCAGTGCAGAGCTTTCTACTGAGCTCTAAACCTGCAAATTATGTCAGAGTAGACACAGTCTGCTACACTTTGAAGACAATATTCTTTTATCTGACTTCCATGGAGTAGTCACATACTCTTTGAGCAGCACACAGAAATCTGTGAGTTTGAAGAATAATTGCATTGCCCAGGGAAATACATCAACATAATTTAGAATGAATATATTCTGAACAAATAGTTAAATGTCACATGAACATCGCTTGAGTTTTGAGTGTATAATATAATTTCATTATTTTTAATGATTAACTTAATTATTAATTACTGATTCTGTGGTGCAGAATAATGAATTTCACACAAGCTATTATTTATTTCCAGTGGCACTTTTTTTATAGATATATCCCACTTAACATGTTGTGATTCATTAAGGTCTCTAATCCAGATACTGAAAGAAATGGACTAACCTTCTGCTTAAATGTGGGTTTTCATTCCTTCCTTTTTCCTCTGTCATTAGTGCAGAGATTGGTATCCACGTAGCTGGATAACAAACCAGGCCAGGAACAGATCTAAGCTAAAACCAATACAGAAAAAAAAAAAAAAAAAAAAAAAAAAAAAAAAAAAAAAAAAAAAAATACTTCCATGGCTTCACCTTCTAATTCCAAAAAGGATGCTGTTGTGAAAAGAAAATACAAAGCAATAGTACAGGTATGCAATTTTTGGAGGGTTTTAGGTTTGTTTAGTGGTTTTCATGCAGATTAATAACTCTTTAAAATTCAAAGTGACACTTTAATTGTATTGAGCCATATAAAAATATTTAAATCATTATTTTAAATACAGAATGTGATACCAAGAAAAGAAAACATTCTTTTATTGATTGAAAAATCCGTGCTTGTGACTGAAGTTAAAGGTACATTTTAAAAACAACTGACTTTTCTTAAAAATATATAAATATGGGCTAAATTGTTTCATTCACATTGGGACAACTTTTTTGGAAAACAAAAAAGAAAACAGCAAAAAAAAAGGGAAAAAAAAAAAAAAGAAAGAAAGAAAAAGAAAAAAAGAGGGAAAAAAAGTTAATTTAGCTAAGTCCAGTTTGTTGCATGGCTCCATAAATGCTTTTGCTGGCTGGAGGGAGGTGGAGAAAGGGACTGCTGAGGAATGAAGACTGAGGATAAGGTTGGAGACTACACAAGTTTATATAAACTGGAAGTGCTCACAGAGCTGTGGTGTCTGCCCTGGTAATCTGTTCTAAGTCCACTACTGCTACGCAGTACAAATAGCAGTACTACTGTTATTAGAACAAAAAATGCTTTTAAAAATCCAGACTATAATTAGAAAATTGCTAGAAGGAAATGAAGCATAGAATGAGTCACACTCTGACAATGAAGTTTTGTTTACTATTGTGTGTGGTTTTTCTACCCAACTGTGTTAGCTTACATTAGCTAATGACAACTTCCTCTTCTTAAAAGAAATAATCATGTGCAAATCTTCTCAGGAAAAAGGCAGTCATCAGTAAAAGGAAATGTATTTGTCTTAATGCAAAGTATTTCTGTTTTATGCTAAAAGTTATAGCATTTAGCTCATTATATATAATATAACTCTTAGAAATAAAATAGTGGAATTCTTTTTGAGATAGACTGTTCACATATCATTTAAACCACAAATGTGTGGGTAATAATGAAAGATGGATCAAAGACAAAATACTTACTCTTCCTGTTATTTAAGGCTGTATTCATGCTGCAGGGGGAAGCTGAGCATTTTTTTTTTCTACAGTGAAATAAAAGTGCATTCTTAAAAGCAGGAAAAAAGAAAAAAAAGGGCTTGGGAAATATCTTTTTCATCCTGAAGTCCTAATGCCTTGCTATTGCAGGCAGCACCATTGCATAATCTTATTTGAAAAGGTATCAGGGTCCTAAATCAGCTCCCTGCTTTCCTGCTTGAAAGTCTTTATCAGAATCCGACTCCTTTAATAATCAAAAACTTTCAATTTTTAACTCCAGTTAATTACAGTGACCAATTAACATATATAACTAGAGAATCTATGTTTGTTTGTCAAAATCTGGGTTACCTCGGATCTTAGAAATATAATTTTATCCATGTTTTGCCACCTCCAAAACATATTCTTAATAAGGAAAGGTAATACAACATGCCACGGTAGCATTAATTGCTAATTCTGGCTTTCCAAAACCAGCCTTTGCTGGGCAAGCTGTAGTAGCAGTCTAAAATGACTAAGGGTTCCCTTCATTTCATGTAACTTGGGGATATTCAGGGAGTTCAGTGAAGAAAGGCACAGGTGTGTTTTCTTTTCCCAGTGGAGACACCTACAGTTGGCTTTGACAGTAGAACTGCTCCTTTCTAGGTTATGCTTTTTACTTTCATGTGCTTTCATAAGGTGCTGACACAAAGATATCACAGACTCACTTAAGATTTTCACTAATATTTGAATCTGTAAGAATCACTTCCCAGGGAGCATCCTCAAAGTTACTAAAGATGAGGCCACATTGTTTTGGTGGAGCATGAGACTAGAGGAACGAGGGTATGAGCTGTGGTGTACAAAAGGACTTAACTGCAAATTTTGCTCCTGTTTCCAGACTGGTGAAAACTGCTCACCTAGTTTTTGTTTTCTAGAAAATACACGCTGATCCTCTTTATCTTAGTTTGATAGGAATTCACATGAGCTCATATCAGTGGTGTGTATTACACCATTGCATACCTCTCACAGTGAGAAATGGTGCACACCATGATGTGTTCTCTGAAAAATAAACATATTTTTAGCTACAGCATCACAGCTGTATTTTTTCACACAGTGCACAATACTTCATGTATTATGTTCTCATGGAATATTATACAGAGATCACAGTTTCTTTAGAAAATGTAGTTACTCATAATGGATATGATTTATTTATTTTTTAAATCAGTAGTTGATTTAGTATTTTGTTAAATTTCCTAATAGCTTTTTCTATTGTTGACTATTAGTCTGATAAATCATCTAGAGTTATTTCTGCCACTTGCCTGGATAAAATATTCAAAATTCTGTAGTCTAAAGATTTGCAAAAGCACATGATAACTTCTGTTTATCAAGATGAAAGTTAAAGCCTCGTTTTCCATGAACACTCCTGACAAAAAGAGTACTGTTCTGATGTTTCTGAAGAGCAAACAAAGTTGTGGGTGTAATGCTAGTCCAATTTACATAGAGAATAAATAGTGTATTTGCAAAATCATCTTTGAATAAAAGTATGTTGCTTGTAAGACCTACTTACATTTCAGGGGCAGCCATATCTTCATTTTCTTATTCAGTGGTCTTGATTTTGTGTTTCTGTGTGACAGTGATATTATAGAAACATACCACCTACAGCTGCTAAAGAGTTTCATCTAGGTTGAGGAGGCTGTTAGAATTCTTTCCTTGTAGAACATGTAGTGTTTGGTACACTAAAAATTTTGAACTAGAATGCATGTTACTTGCTGTGCAAGCAGCACCATCACTGTGAGAAGAAAACAAACTTCCTTTGTCTTCTGTATTTATGTCAGAATTGAAATTAGCAGCAGTAACAGCAGCAAGCCTACTCATGGTGCTGAGAATTTGATTTAAATTTTGTGGCAGAAAGTGAGTACAGCACATAGCTGAGTTTAGCCAACTGATACCGACCCACTAGCTCACACTTCAGCACTTTTTTTCCTCACTTCTGAGAAATGTATATAATTTCAAAGTAGTTTGAAGTGTTCAATCAGGAAAATCAGAAATTCTCAAGTAAAACTGTTCTAGTACAGATTTTGTATTGTAGAATTCAGCAAGAAAAGAAAGAAGTGCTTAACTGACACTGTCATTCTTCCCTTATAAGCTCCATTTTATTTATTTTTTATTTATTTTTCTGTTTTATACACAAGAAACCAGAAACATCCTCCATTTGCCTGGTATATGGCAAGCACACGAGCTGGATGTGCACTGACATTGGCTTGATGCTCTGCTTGCAGCTTGCAGCTACCTGAAGGACTGTTACAAAAACAGTGAAGTGGTGGTGGTAGGTGGTGCAGCTGCCACAAGTAGTAGCTTGGGAGGTTCAGGATGCAGATTAAGAGAAAAATCTTCACTCTGAAGGTACTTCAGCTTGGGAAAAAGTCTTAGAGACAGCCAGGAAGTCTTGGTCCTTGGGGCTTTCAAGACTTCACCAACAAAGCCATGACTGAACTAATCTAGTTCTGTCATTAGTCCTCCCAGCAAGAGAAGCAGATGAACTTTTGATTATGGCCCAAAGTAGGCCATTTTCAGAAATACTTTCCAACTAGTGTTTTTATGATTTCACAGAACAGATGAAATCCCATAGCACAATGTGCTATAAATGATATGTTTAGTCCTATCAAATTACTGTCTTAGCTTTTTCAACTCAGTCCACCTAAAGGCAGATTTTGGAATTGATATGGATAGTATTTAAATGCTGCGAGCACATCTTTAGATATTTCAGAGGGGTACACAGAGAGGATAATTTATCATACTGGAAGAGAATAGGTGGATATTAATTTACACCTAATTTTAGGCTTACAAGAACTGGACTTTTAAGTTTAAATAAGCTATGTTAATCAGTCAAGAGAAAAGAGAATCCTGTAAGGATATGCTGGCTTTCCTAAAATAGTTGTCTAAGACAGCACACATGAATGACCTTCTGAAAATGTTGATTTCCCTTTATTATGGAGTTTCCAAGATGACTCAGACATGAAGCTTTTAAATGCCTAAACTAGGGCACATGAACACAAGGCGTGATGCTGTGTGACTGAAAATATGTTTATTTTATACAACGAAGTATTAGAAGAAATCAAATAAGCTTAAAGCTTAATATCCTAATTCAAACCTTCCTAAACTCAATATTATATTTTGGCATATCTTGTGCCAGTGCATTTGCTTTAAACACTTCAGAAAGGGCCTTTAAATTATTACTGTGTTTTGAGGTATGAACACTTCAAATAATTTCATCTGCTTTGATGCTGATTTTTTTTTGTGTCTTCATATAACAGAAACTCTAAAGAAAAAATAGAAGGGGAAAACTAACGGTTTAAGCTGGCACTATATATGTAAGTATATATTATATAATAATCACAACAGTGAAAAGAGCAGTGCTGACAACTCTGTTTTGTGATAAAGCATCTTGCATGTTTCTTTGCATAACCCAACTTAAACTTTTCCTTGATCAATTATTCAACAGATTTCATAAGAGGAAGAATTCTTTGTGAATTCTCATTCAGCTGTAATGTAAGTAACCTTGATTTTCATGGTTGTCGTTTGATGACATGGTCAGAGGCACGGCAATGCATTTCAGGTTTGACTGATGTCAACATAAGCAGTTCAGTCCTAAGACTTGCATTATTGTTATGCCCGTTAGACCTCTGAGATACAGAAGACAACATGCTAATATTTAGACTGAAGCATTCATCATGGAGGCAATGCAGAGTTACATGAGAAGCAATGAACACTTGATCATCATGAAGACAACCACTTGATAGGTCAAGAAGAATTGGTAAAACGAGAGGCAGCTGGCCATGCATGCTGTGCTCTAATAAATCCACTCACTGCACTGGAATCAAGCACTCATCTTGAATCATTGGCCTGCATCTTAGTATGTAAGTGATGCTTAACTATAATACAGCTATAAAATAGCGAATCATGGTTTAGCTATTTTCACCTTACAAGTGAAAAACAAGCTTAAATAGTATCTGCTGATTCCTGTGGAAGGTGTCACTGAAACAGAAATAAATTTCTAGGTATTCTTGTTTGGTCAATATTGAACTGACTTGGTAAAATTCTACCAGGTCCAACTCCAGTTTTTATTCTATGTCTGTTACACCTGCCTATTGGAAGTTTCAGGGATCTTCAGGGTTGTAAATCCAAACCTGAAGTGAAGAATGTATAGACCCTCCAGCCTAATGAAATCTGTTTTCAGACTGTGAGTATAGGCTTTAGTCCCATTAAGAAAATTTTCTTGCAGATCTCAGTGTATTGTACTGGCATATCTCACATGTGTTAGATAGACACTTGGCATAGAAACACAAGTGTTGCAAAGCAGGCAGCTGACAGAGCAAAAGCACCAGAAGAAGGCAGTTTGTTTTGATTTGCTGTAGCTCAGCCATCTGGGGAGTGAGGTACTACTAATAGAGGAAATACTACTAAGGCTGTTTAAAGAATCTTACAGCAACTAGCATAAAGGTATAAACCCAAGAGATACAGCTATTACTGTGTATTGATTCCTTACAGAAAGATTTACTCCCAGTGCTTCTAAGTTGAACTTCTGATTAATACAAAACGCCTTGGTCACATTTGTTGAACATTTCCTCATTTCCTTTTGAAAAGTTTGGCTCTCACAGTTTTGGCAACTAGGTCCATAGTAATAGATTTGAGGACAATGGATTTATTATTATATGGATTATGTTACGTTGTTCTTATTATTGTTGTTATGGTATGTATATATAATAATGAATTAGTATTATTGTGTATGTGGAATCCTATCTAGGCAAGCAGCTCATTCTTAGAGAGACAGTAGGGGATGCTCACAAGTAAAAGATAAATCCCAGTGGAGTTACAGTGCCATAAAAAAAAGCAAGAAGCAGAACTTTCTCTACCAATTCATTCAGGAGCATGACATAAATTTTTGATCAAAAGAGAAAAAAGTAAGGGCAGGAAATAAAAATAGACTTAATGTGTCTGATCTGTTTGTAATAGAGACTTCTGTCGCAGTCCACAGTATTTTTGAGATCAGGCCAGCACTGCACTGCATGGAGCAATGTATAAGAATGAGTACACAAAACTGTAGGCTGGTCTGGAAGCCTCTGTGATTATGCCCTTTGTTAGAAAACACATTAAGCTCTTTGAAGATTCAGGGTGGTATTAAAGAAGCAGAAAACTACTCAGAAGACTAGGAAATTAAAGAAGTGGCAACTAGCTAAATGGTGCTCTGCAGAAAGGGAGCAGTGTACAGAACAGATCAGGCTTAGTAGCCTTTTTAAGAGGTGAAATTACCCATAAGCATAAAGGATAGAGATGGTCAGGCACAAGAATGTGAACTTCACCCAAAAAAATGTTAAACTTTTTTTTCACAAGGAGGACACTTTTTCTGAGCATTTTCTCATAAAAGAGAGGAAGAAACCAAGGCTTGCTGCAAGAAAGAGATTTAATATGGCTCTATAAAAGCTAGCTCATGCCCCACAGGGATAGGGGAAAAGGACTAAGGATGAGGCTTTCCTAAAGGTAATAAAGAAAACAAAGTTAGCATATCTTTGCTTCATCAGTTCAATCATACAAACACAGAATTCAATAGAAACGGCATTATTTTTTTCATTCCCTATCTTTCTCAAATAAAAAGGTGCCATATGCCTTAACAGCAGCCCTTGTTAGTGTATATATATGCCCTTGTTATAAGATGTAGCTACACAAACAGATGAGAAAGGTTAATGCACAGATTTTAGCAAGTGACAACATTTTCCCTTCCAGCCTTGCAGCTAGCAGAAAGATTTCCTTTAAGAAACTTACCCTTCCTCCAAGTTTGTGGCTGTGGAGTTCCAGTCTATTTCTAGAGATGTTACCACATGCTCTAAATTAAAAATATCAAGGGTTTTCATTCAAACATACCTAGTGGCAGTTACTTGCAAGGACTATTTTAGTTTTATCTTACTACTTAGTATGATTTTAGCAAATAACTGATGCAAAGAGGGAAATTCCATGTCCCTTTTATGGCGCCTCTGAATGATTGACTGGTAAGTACAGTGGAAATGTGCCATGTTAACTTCATGAGTGAATTGAGCAAACTCAGGTTGTCTAATTAGCAAAGATTTCCTGCTCCCATAGCTCTAACTTCCAGCCATGGCAAATGTATTGCCTGAGCTTTACTTTCAACTTTCCAATGAAAAAGTGTGTTACTCTTGCTCCCTTGCTCTGCTATGTGTCCGTCCCAAGAGAGTGAAGTGGTGGTGGTGGCAGAACACCCCTTTCATCTCTATGGTGGCAAGAGAGTCTCACTTCTAATTAAACTCCTAACTCAACCTGTAAGTCACTGCCCATCTGCACAGAGAAAGAGAATGTGAAGAATCTGCAAATCTCCTGCTTGCATTAAGCACAGGAGTCTCCTGGCAGCTCATGCTGCTTTCAGGAAAAGACTTTTCTTTAGAGAAAGGCTGAACAACAGCTATTTCTTCTTTAGAATCAGCTTAAATTGTAGATTAACCAAGTTCTTTAATAATGGCAAAGGAAGCACAATCCTAGAAGTTCGGGGAGGTTTTGTGCCTTCTGGTATGGTGATTAGTCTGTATTTTCTTGAATGTGAGTTAGTGTCCTGAAGGGACAGTTTTAGCATCAGTATGTTCAACGTAATTGCACAATGTTGTCAGTATAGACTTCTCATAAGAACTTGAAATCAGAGACTTAATAACAACTATTTGAAAACATGTTTGATCAGAAATGTTTGTCCTGAAAACACACATGAAAAGGAGTCTAATCAGAATGTAGAGAAAAAATTTACTATGGCTTACATTTACATTAATATTTGTGTTACTGTTTTATGTCAGTCTACTTTCATATTAAAAAGCCATTTATCCTCCTCCAATGAGGTAATTTAATTTTATCTAACAAGATTCCTTCTTGGAGAGAAGCTTTGCAAGTGTTCCCTTGGTAAAACTGATAATCAACCTGGAGTGAAACTCAAAGAATTATGTTTAAAAAAGACAGGTTGTGCAATAAATAGAGAAAATAACAGAATATAGATTTCACAGTTAAAGGATCATCTCTTTAATTAGGAAGACTTAGCACTGTTATATAATGGGTGGCAAAGGGAAAGTGAATAAACCACATATTACTCAGGAGTAGCCTATAAATCTGTACAGCCAAGTTGCTTGACTGATTAATTTCTTCCCCAGCACTCTGTGTTACACAAAGCAACTAACAGACTTCCTAAAAGATATAAGTTTTCTTGGAAACTTTTTTTAGTACTGTTTTATGGGTTTTTTTCATACTTTTGTATTCTCAGATATTCTTTTAAAAAACTGACTGTACAACACATGTCCTCTAATTGTCACCAGAAGGGTGAGGGTAGTTAAACTGTTCACATTCTGAACTACCACTGAGCTACTTTAATTAAAACTTACTTAGGGTTTCAGAACCATCATATTCATCTAGCACCCAAAAGGAAAATGTAGATACTCTAATACCATATGCAAGCAAGAAGTTAAAAAAAACCCCAAACCTGCTGTTGGGTACAGATGTGTCAAAACAGGAATATTTTTGTTTGTTTGTTTGTTTTTCATGATTCAATCTTTTTCAGACAATCAGTGTTGGAAGGCAGTTATGTCACAAAAAAACCTTGTTGTGTCTGATGTTGTCTGTAAATTTGGCTCATTTCAGTATAACCACATTGTATCATTTACGTGACTGAAAAAGACAGTACCTTGTGAAATGTGTGACTGAACATATACTTTGCTTACCCCCCTCAGTGAATACAGATTTGCTGTTGTCATTTATATCATGAGAATGCTTGATGAAAATAAATAAGAGAAGCATAAGAATACTATAATGTCCAATTTCACATCAACTTAGAACAAATATTATTGCAACATATTCAGACTTTAAATCTCACAACACAGGCAAGAGCTTTTAATATGGGAACTGATGCCAGTTACAGGTGGTGTGCTTGGCATGTATGCTCCATTGTGCTCATCTTTTTGCATGTTCAGTCTTTTGCCTGTAATAGGTCTATTTTCTCTTGTTTAAATAGCTCAAATATGGTGCACCATTGTGGTTTAGTAATTACCATTGACACACAACTAATTTAGTTTCCCGGTCCTTTTCAGTGACCCTTCTGGCACATTTTCTGTTTTAGAGATGCTGCTCATTGACACTTGTGGCTGAAGCTCAAACCATTGTGAGTGCTCCTTTACAATGTAGATGTTGTAGGGGGAGTAATGAAAGACTTTTTAAAAAGCCAGTGTAACAATTTTGGAGTTTTTTTGTATGCTGTAATTTCCATTAGATGATGTTGCGCCCATTTTTATTTCTTTATTAAGGTGTGTTTTTTTAAAAAATTATTCTCTCTGTAACATAGGTTTTTGATATGACACGTAGATAGATACTAATGCTGTGAAGTGATGATAAAGAAAAAAACTGTTATATTTCCAGGGCTGTTATATTTCTTGAAGCTCCTCTGTATTGTATTGGAGTAGATGGAAGAAGCTTAAAAACTGGTAATGTCCACCAATCTGAATATGAAGGAGCTTACTGCTTTTTGTGCATAATTCTACACAGCTCTCTACCGCATGTTTGGAAGAAGAGACTGATAAAAGGCTGCACTTTTCCAGTCCTGAATAGCAGAACTGCAAAAGGAAGAAAATATGTTACTTGGGGAAAAGTGACAAACTTCAGCATCTCTGTTAGAGTTAAGAAAGTCTTTGGAAGAAATTATTCCTTATTCTTTGTTAATTTTGATGACTAATATATATGAGTAAATGAAACCTCCCATTTCCTTTTATTAAAAGTAAATCCTGAAAAAAACAAACAAGAAAAAAAAAATGTGGTCAATGTAGTTTTGGGATCAGGAAGCAAAACTGCAGATCTACTTTCATTTCATGATATTGCATTTAAATACAATAGGAACAGATAATAAACATACTAAAGGGGGCGGAAAATGTGTTTGGGATGCTGGGTCTGGGAGTACTGTTAGATGGTTGAGTCATTCTCAAACATTGTATACATCAGGTTTTACTGAACATCATTTATTTATTACTAACTTTGGAGATAACTAAGTAGTTGAACAACGCACCTCAGATCTCATAAAGGGAGATATATTTACAGGGGCAACTAAGCTTAAAAGAATAGCAAATCATGCTCCGTATATGGTGAATAATGATCACTGAGGGGAAGAATTTAGAGGGTAGAGCATTTATACCCTTTTGGCACCATTAATTTTAATTTGAAGCTCGGGTCTGAAAGGCAAATTCAAATGATCAACTGACTTTGCAAAAGTTCCCTTGGAGCCTGAACCTACTCATAACAATGAAGAAGGCTGAAATGCTGGACATTGGATAACTTGGAGATATGTTGTTATTCACCTATATCCTGGCCTGTGCCTTCCATTAAGAGATTGGGAACACCATTGGTTGACATGGTGCTTTAGAAGAAAGGAAAAATGTTCTTTGCTGTATGAGCAGGAAACTCTGGGACCAGGAGAGTAACCACTCTTTTTAGAAGCACTGCATGAAAGTATATGAGTGTATTAGAGTGTGAATTCAGTGACTGGAATTTTTGCTTGCATGGCTAGGAACAAAGTGTTTGTAGGAAAAAGGGAGTAGGATAGGCAAAACTAATATCTGTAAGAATAGCACCTTGATGTTCAAGTGAATGAAATAGTAAGTTAACAGCTTCTGTGGATAGGAAAGATCCGACAACAAATATTTAGCCCTATAATAATCCATGTGGATAATTTAATGTATCTGGACATGAACAGATGCATTACCTTAAATGCTAGCATATGACACTAAGGTAATTTATATACTTGCACTTTTCTAACAAGAACTTAGACTTCTAGCACTTCATTTTTCTGCCCTGTGAAAGAAGAAAGATTAATCTTGATGGTTTTGACTGATGAGTCAAATAACTGTAATGAATCAAGGTATATTTCTAGCTGCCAGATATAATGTGTTAACTATAATGTTACTGAACAAAACTATTTAGGTAAAATAGTAGCAATTGGATGAACTGGAGACACTCTTTTCACCTCTTTGTGCTTACCATTATGAAGAAATAAAAGTTTAATATGTTTATATTCATGCTATTGTTAACATTATAGCTTGCTGTTACGTGTATATATATATGTTTTTTGACCAGCCATAAGAATATTAATACCAGACAAGTCATCCAACTTCCCACTTAGGTCACTGGAAAATGCCAGATAAACAATATTAAATTTTGAACAATGCTTTGCTATGATGTTCATCTGATTTTGTAATAGATGAGAATAAAATATCCGTAAAGATGAGCATCTATTTCATGTGATATAATTCTTAGTGTTTAATTTTTCCTGAAAAAGTAAAATAATATAATTTTATATAAAATTTATTTTTTCTGGGTTTCTTGACAAATTTTGTTTGGTGCCTGAACCAAATAATTATTTGCTAATACATCTCTGCTTCAGTTGTGTTTGTTTTAATTTCGTGTTGTGTTTGTTTTAATTTCGTGTTGTGTTTGTTTTAATTTCGTGTTGTGTTGTACAGTGCAGAGAGAAAAAAGTGTCCTCAGCCATTCAAAGAGTTGAAAGTCCATGTTGTCTTTATGGTAGAGCTGAGACAGATGTGTAGATGAATAGTCAATTTTGAGCTGTAATTAGGGGTTTATTGATATACAACTGTTGAACAGTGTAAACAATCTACATAACAGCAAAAATACTCAATCCGAGTTTTTCTTTGCTCACTAGAAGTTGGTACCAAGTAGTTTGATAGGTGAAATGCTGTTGTGTTTGATAGACATTGAATTATAAATTCTGTACATATAAAATGGATGCATCTTTATAATTGTAACTAAATCCTAATCCCCCTCCTCCTCTCTCAAGAGGCCCAACACTTCACATGACATTTCATATTTTTGGTCCAAAAGACAATGTGGAAAATAGAAGCATCTAATGAGGTTCTTAAAGGTGCTGGGTTGTAATGCATAGGCAGAAGTATTGGTTATGATACATATGAGAAAGTCACTCAGGCTCTCTAAGGTTGAGTTGGGTCTCTGTGGTGAAGCACTGGCAGCAGAGGTTGTGGCGTGGCCTCTATAAGGGCTGTCCCTGGGACACTGTCACTTCTAGCCTGTTGCAGTCAGCTCTAACCCACCCACTTGGCTGAGAACCTCGGCCAATGTGGTGGCCCTGCCTGTGATAAGAGATCTCAAAATGCAAGAAAACAGAGGAGGAGTGAGAAACAGCAAAGAAACACTGAGGTCGGAGAAGGAGAAGAAAGGGAGGAGATGCTCCAGATATCAGATCAGAGATTCCCTGCAGCCTACATAACGACCACGGAGAGCAAAGGGAAATTGTGGGGAGGGAGGAGCAGCAGCAGAGGAAGACCTCTATCTACTGGCCAAAACCTTTATCTACTGACCATAAACCAAATCATCCTCCTCCTGGTGCTGCCTGGGACACGAAGAGGAGTTGGGAGTGAAGGTAGATTTGGAAAAGGGGGAGTAAAGGTGTAGATTTAATATTTGTCTTTTTATTTCTTGCTACCTGAATTAGTAATTACATTTTCATTTTAACTGGCAATAAACTAATTCTCCAAAGCTGAGCCTTTGTTCCCTGTGACTATAATTGGTAGATGATCTTGTTGTTTTTGCCTAAACCCATGAACTTTCTTGTTTCTGTGCTTATTTTCTCTCCTATCCTGCTGGGAAAAGAGGGAGTGAGCAGCTGGTGTGGCTATTTAGCTGAAAGCCAAGGCTAACAAAACACAACTATGTTCTCTAAAACACCATTTAATTGAACTAACACAAGATGGGAGAAAAGGATAGATAATATTACATACCTTCAGATGCTGGGAATCCCAACCTGGGCAGCATCAGACAGGCCTCCCATCAGGGCATGTCACATGGTGCTGATCCCACCAGTGGAAAGGTTTGCCAGTATTTAGAGCTCCAATAGGATTTTCATAGATTAAAACAGCTATGTTCACATTTCCTAGTGTCAAGCAAAAGAATGTTTTGCATGAGAACCGGTTAAATATAGACAAGGAGTGGTGGTGTCAAGGTCAAGTGAGATCTGTCTACAGGCTCTGCCATTTCAGTCTGCATTTTGAGCTTAACCTGTGGCCAAGGAATCTCTGCAGCATAGCACAGATCTGAAGGCACAACTGTATGTGTAGGACAGGACAGCACAGGACAGGCCTGCACTTGCTCAGGTTAACAGCTAGATAGGTCAAAAATTCCTGGAGTGCTGCCAGAGAGAGTGGCAGAGCAGACTGGAGCTGAGGGTAGAGTGATGAGGGTCAGGAGCACATGAGCCTGGGGATCAACAGTGGTGGATAAATGGAGTTGTCCCCAGATGCCGACCATGGGCAGAATAGAAGGGAAAAGAAGCAGGAAGGGGCTTGACTTCTGTGATCCCTGACCCTATGCCAAGCTTACACAGATACATGGAATGGAATACTAGGTCAATTTTGCTGTCCGTCCAGTCCACTTCATCCTATGGGAGGGCTGCAGATACAACTTTTCTGCTCCTTTAGCATCTGAGGCCACAGAGCGTGTGCCCTTGATGTCTCAGCAGTAACATAAAGATTCCAGTGTTATTGGTTCAATAGCTGGAAAACTTGCTGCTACTTAAAAGGGAGCTCACTGAAGAAAAAAAACCAAACAATTTAAAAAAAAAAAAAATTGGCTTTGGCCTGGCTCAGACCATGACAAGTGGGTCAGCCCTGGCTGACAGACACACGCCCAGCCAGCTACTCACTCACACCTCCTCCTTAGCAGGAAAGGGGAATAAAATGCAATGAGAAAGTTCATGTGTCCAGATAAAGACAGGGAAATTGCTTAATAATTACTGTTGCAGGCAAAATCAACTCAAATTGGGGAAAATTACTTTATTGACTATTAAAGTAGATTTGTGTAGTTAGAAACAAAAAGTCAAACATTGAAACATTTTTTCTCCTCATTCTTCCAGGCTCCACTTTACTCCCCCGCTCTTCTCACTCCTCTCTTCCCATGAGGAGCAGAAGGGGATGAGATCTGCGGGTGGTCAGTATACAATGGCTTTTCTCTGACAGTTTCCCACACATTCCTTTCTTCTCACACATTTCCCCCACTCCAGCATGTGATCCCCGCTGAAGTCAGCTGGAACCGGCTGTGTTCAGCCTTGGGCAGCCCTTAGCCTCTTCTCTAAGAGGCCACCACAGTCAACACCTGGGAACCATAACCCAATACACAGGTATACACCAAAGATGCACCTTAATATGATTTCAAGCAGGACTCCAGCTTCTCCATCACACTGCAGCACATTTTTCCTCTGTCTGTCTATGGGTGCATCAGGATAGACAGTGGTTTCCAGTGCAGGGTTGCAGCATGCCTCTAGCTTAGCATTCCCAATGGTGAAAAGCTACCACAGAGATGTCTGGTTGCTGTTTTTTCTGTTGCTGCTTGCTACTGTAGATTATATTTCAGCTTTTAAATTTCTCTTTGCACTTACTGTGCAGATTTTTTTTTCTTGATTTGCCAAAAGTCTTGATCAAAATAACATGTTTCTAATCCTTTTCCATCCACCATGTCTGCTTGTAGTGTTGTTTATTTTCTGATAAACCGTGTGAACACACAGATTATATTCTGAAACAAAAAGCTTTTCTCAGTTCACAAAATGCACAGACTTAATATACTCTCCAGCAATAAAGTAGCTGTTGATTATTGCCCTGCACAGTTGCTGCAGCCTCATTAGTTGTACTATGGAGCTTGCAGTAGTTTCATGCCAAATTAAAAATACAGGTCATTCAAAGGACTAATGTGAGATCAGCCTGCAGAAATTTGAAGTCACCTGAATCCAGCAATTTATAAACATACCAAGCCACTTGAAACTTCATCCAAATGCAAAAATTCACAATGGGTATAATTAGGAGTGTTGTTCTGTCTTAGCAATTAAACTGTAGCTTATATGTACATGATTATGAAAATGAGAAAGATGGGTTTTATTATTCACATGCTACTGGAATATTGTATGCTTATCCAGGGTTACCCTGGTCATAGGAAATGTTAAAAAAAGGAAACAACTTCTACTTTAAAAAATATTACTTACTGGGCAATGACCCTGATTTGAAGACCACTGAAATAATGGAGTTCTTTTCATTGTGTGGAATACATTATTGGCATGTCTAGCTTTGGGTGGGATAGTACAAACAGACACCCTTATTGTCATAATATTTATCTTGATGGAATAAGATAGGTTCGTCTTATATCGAGAACATGTTAGGGAAGTGTAGGAAGTATCAGGTACTCACAAGTCGCCCTTTGGAGAACAAACAGGGTGGTGAGGAATGGAGAGTCTTTCATGCAGCAGGTGAAAATCTTGGCCTGCTTAGCCTAATCAAGGCTCTTAGAGGACATTATTATTCTCTACAGGTAATATAAAAGTATGAATCAGGTAGGTGGCCACTTGTGAATGCCATTGACATCTCCTTTCACACATGAGTCATGTGCTATGGGGAGGTGGAGGGAGGAGGCATGAACAGAAGAGAAACTAAACGCCACCTCCTTCCTCCTTCGCATGAGAGTTCCCTGCACGTCAGCACCACAACTTTGTCCTGGCTTGTAAACCTGGCATATGGGAATAGGGAGATGAGAAGCAGTATCCTGGAGACAGGACCTAATGGAAAGCTAAAGTTCCCATAATCTTCCCTGATAAATCATCACCTGGGTAAACACCAAGGAGGGAGACCATCTGCTCATGAAAAATGTTGGCAGTGGAAAATGTGTGAGAACTGATGAGAAATGTTGCAAACCAGAACAAGATTGCCAGTAGGCTGAAAAGTAAAGTCTCTGTTGTTAGCACAGTTTTATGTTTAACTGGTTTAAGGAGAGAATGTAATGGAATTATGGAGAAGATTCTATGACTTGACTGCAGGGAATGGGTTTCAGTTTCCCAAGATGTTCTTTCCAAGCTTTCACAATCTGTTTCTATGTAATTTTTCTTTTGATGATTGAAGATTGCCAGTTTTCAAAATTATACCCTTGTTGGTATATCCACACAAGCTATTTTTGCATAGCTGTTTACTCCTTATCTTCTTTTCTCTGATCGAGTCTCTTTTTTCCTCTGTCATTTCTAGGGAGAAATTTCTCTAGTATGCAAACACCTAACATCAAAAGGCTTAAAGAAGCCATTTTTCCAGTGATCACCCATTGTGGAAAAACCCTCTATAGATGTGAAAATCTTAAAGATATTCAACTAATTAAATAACCATAAAGAAACAATTTTAACAATACAGTGAGGTGTTTTTTTCTGTTTATAGACAGTAACAGCTTTTCAATAATTTCACCAGTCCTCTGTATGGTTGATTGCCTCAGAATGCATTCTATTCTAATGATCTCGGTGCCCTTAAAACCTGCTTTTCCCCCCTTTTGAAATCCATGTGTAAATAGTCTGCTCCACCAAACAACTAAAATATGAGAACATAAAGGGGTAATTTAGATTTTAATTTGGTCAGATATGTATGCTGACAATACACCTGCCTTACCATCAAGGAGTATTGATAGAAATAAAGGCAAATTTTACATAAAACTCATGAATTGCAAACAATAGTTGCAAAGTAGTTAATTAGCAGATTCATAATAAAAGGTTTGAATGGACTATATTTCTAAAGTTATCTGAAATAGAAAGTACTTACCAGAGGTAATAACAAGTTTAATTTCCTTCCATAAGTCTAATAGCTATTCTTTGCAAATTATTCAGAGCTTAGGAGCTGTGAACTGAGAGCACTGAGAGCAAGTCTTTCTTCAATTGGGAAAGCACATATATGAAAATGTAATTCTGTCCAGGTGTGACCCCAAATTGCTGATATTAACAAGGATGTTCTCGTTGACTTCCATTATAGTGGTGCTCTCTTTGAATATATGTAGTGTTTAAATATATTAAAGATATAACACAATATCAAAAAGTGGTAATAATGCTCATCACCATCACTGTAAAATAGTAAAGTACTGAAATAAAGTAGTATATGACTCCATTAAAAAAATCTAAGCATCCATAATTTCTGTAATGTTATCATATTAATATGCATAATTAGTTCTCTTCAACAAAATTACATGAAGAGTGTCCACAATGTCATATGACAGAAACATATATTTTTCACCTGTTAGAGAGAGGATTCCATAGGTGTTGAGGTCTTTAAGGGGGTTACACAAATTTACTTGAGGCTATTACTCAATTGAAGCCTTAAGTAATAGGAAATGTATTGTTAATTACTAGAACAAATTTTAAAAAACCCAACAAAATCAACTACTTCACAAACCTTTGTTAAGCTTTAAGCAGCTATACTTGTAAATGAGATTAACCACACATTTATCAGAAGGAAAAACCTTCTTAAATTATAGGAAAATTACTGATTTCTATATCAACATCCATATTAGAGTTCCATGTAATCTCACTTCATACAAGACTTCCAAACTGGAATAAAATACAAAGTACAGGCACAAATCTTATACATCAAAACAAAAAGGAAAGAGAAGTACATTGTATAAGGTCTCTTTCTAAGAAATCTAGAAGTATTAAGGTAGTTACTGTGCCATGGGAAGGCCAGATAACAGTTCAGGACAGATATTTGAGGTTTTGCTCTAGTGAAGAGATTTTAGCAAAGAAGAATTTGAACTTTTCTAAACTTCTGTAGATATGAAAGTCTAATGAGCAAAAGGTGTGATTTGTAAACAAAATTTACTTTCTTGGGTAACAGACAACTAGTTTAACTGCCTCAGAATTTACACATAATGAGACATCAGAGTGAAGGATTTAGCAGCTTTGCTGACTTTTTTCTGTGATACAGGAAAACGGTAACTGGGATCTAAAGGATACAGGAACCTTCTCTTGCAGAGTGCTGACAGCTCTTCTAAATACAAGTAATAAAAGGAAATAAAGAAATCTGTCAGATGCTGAAAGAATGGGGCAATCCTTAACTGGACTGGAAAGACTGGACAATGCTGAAGCATGCTGCTGTCACTCCTCCATGTGCTTAAAATGCCCACCACATCTCTTGTGCTAATTCTGCCCTCCGGATCTTCCCTTTCTAAGCAAGGGGACAGGGTGCAGATATCACGTCCTGTGACTGCAGGTCTGGATTGGCTAGATCAGGACTTATCTCATTTTTAATAGTGCCCGCTATTGGAAAGAATACATTGAGTGAACTAAAAATAGCCCACAGCCCTCTGCACATCTTTCACTCACCACACTTTTCCATATCTCATTCAGCTGAGCACTAGAATATTTCTTACTTTTATTGTAAATGTTGTGAGAAGTGAAGTTTTAACTTTATTGTTGGCAACCTGCTGGAATATTCAGAGACCCAAAACTTCAACAGAATGAACTACTTTTGACACAGCAGAAGGGCCAGTGAGGATTATCTTCACCATGAATTTCTAGTTCCTCTACTACTACTAATGAACTATTCACCAGTCCTGAGGAGAACAAATTCCATTCCAGCAGTATCAACAACATTATGTAAATGAGATATGGAGACCTAATTAGAGTGCAGGAACTGAATGGTTCAAGAAAAAGTTCTGTTATATACTGTAATTACACGAAAGCCCTTTTTCCTAACAGGCTAAAACAACTCCATTTCAACATAATAAGTATTATAATTAAAACAGCTTTTCAAACTAATGATGCATGAAATATATAATAAAAAATGTAAAGTCCAAACATCTATAGGATTTGTTTAAAGACCCAGGAAGCATGCAAAATATGAATAGAATACTTCTGATGCAGATGATATAATAGCATTTTATTTTTAGCAATAGAATGTTAATGGCAAGTGTAAAATATTCAATGTCAAGGAAGATTCATACTCTGCCACAATATGAATTTGAAATTGTAACTTTGTTCTTGTTCTTAGAAGTAAGGCAAAATGAATTAGACACAGAAGAAGGGGACCAGGTAGTTTCAATGGATATTCAGAATGAAAGGTTGGCAATGATTAATTAAATTTAATGGGCCAATTCAGTCTTTTCAATCATACTATTAAAGCTAAGTATTGAAATGCACATTTTCTCCTAGGAATTACTGTTCATTTTGCGTCTTCCTGACTTCTGCTTCATTTATTGGAAGATTTTTTCTTCTCTAAAAGATGAAATTGCTGCAGCCTAACAAACTGTAACAAAGCAAAAAGAACTGTGTTTCTTAAAGTGGAAAAAATGACTGAACAGCAGGGCTATAAACTTCTGGGTGTTGAATTATTTTTACATATATTTGAATGATACTTTTTGATCACAGGAGTACATTATCCTCCACTGTATTTAGAACTTAATGAAAACTTGGTTCTAGGATGTTAAAAAATGAGGGTTTTTTCTTGACTTGCAGTGCACCTGGAAGGACTATACCTGGAAGTTATATCACATTTTCTTTCTGTTTTTTTTTTTGTTTAGTTTTTTTCCTTGCAAAGTTCTCTTTGTTCATCAGACCACTGATACTGATGAACTAAAATGTGTTATGTTGTATTGATTATTTTTCAGAGAAGAGAATGCCTTCTGACACAGGAAATGTTGAAGAAAAACAAAAAATACTGAGAAAAATGCCTGTAAATGTCAATTTCCTCATGCTGATATGCGCTGGGGAACAAAACTTGGAGAATAGTTATAAATCCAAGACAATACACATATTAATAGATCTTGGGAGCCTTTTTGTGTTTGTTGACTTCTTTTTTTCCCCCTATAAAATTGCTGCTGCCTTACTTGGAGCTTTCACTGCAAATCTGACAAAAAATTCAGGCTGTTTGTGTAACACACATTAAATCTTTAGGGAAAAAAATAGCATTAGGTTTCAATATAAATATTTGCTCTCAGAGGTTGGTGTAAATAATGTGCCCAACACATCAGCTTTTTAGCATTTTTTACCTCTGAGGTATCTTTAACTGTGCTGAGCAATTATTAGAATTATAGCTCTTCAATTATTCCTATACCTAGGATTATGCATATGAGACTTGAAGGAGGAAAAAGTCCTGTTTTCTAACATTTTGCCTTCAGTGGATGAATGTTATAGGTAAACTTTCTTAAGTAAAAATAAGGAACTGGTCATTCCTTACATCCTAAAGTCCCATTTGAAACTGCATCCTTTGATTTTTAACCTTGTTATGTGACTGTTCGGTCATTATCTCCTACCCTTGCTATGCTTTTCTATCATTGTTTCATCTCTCTGCTCTTGGTCACCAGCCCTCCCACTCACACGCAGTACTGCCAACACATTTCTCAGATGCACCTTCCTAAATGTAGTAGGACTTCTTCTTGTTCTTCTGTAACAAAGCACACTTCACCATTCTGCCATTATTTACTTTTTCCTTAAAAGTTATCCAGATCCATAGCCTGTGAGAGAGATGTGCAGAAAATAAAAGTAAATCACATTTCATTTTAGCCTCACTGAAAATGTACTTGTCAAATACAGCAGAGGCTTTTTCCTAATCTGTTCAGTCATACGGATATATTATAAAACTGTCAAATACAAGCAGAAGAAAGCAGAGGAAAAAACATATGAGTGAGAAATGACAGCTTCTTTGTATTCTTCTGAATTGAAGTTTTCAGTGATTTTCTTCAGATCTTGCAGTGAGATTATAATCTGAAGCCCAGCATAAGAAAGGCATAGTGCATGGCTCTGTTAGTCTAAGAGCAAGAGCCTTAGATGTCAACCTGGATCCAGCTCCTGCCTTGTCAATGGCAGAAAACTCTGGCTGCAATCCCTGCAGCTAGTCCAGGTACCACCTCCATCCCTGTTTCTGCCCGGTGGCCGCTGCAGAGTGATTATTTCTCTGTTTATCACTGTCTGCTCTTAATTGTTTTGCTTCAGGAGCAGAGGTATTGCTACTACTTTTTATGTGGGGCTGTGCAGCTGTCTAGCAAGTGGCTAAGTCATGTGAATGCTGTTCCAAAAATCTTTTCATATGTTTTCTCTTAAGACCTTATTGTTGTCCTTTGGAGACATATAGGAGGGATTCTAACATTGTTCTGATACAGAAAGCATCTAAAAGTTGCCAGAGGGGATTGTTATCACATCTTCACATTTAAATAGCACCCTGTGTTAGTATGTCCATTGCATGTTGTAAATGTCAATTAGTGCATTTCTTCAGCACATTGGTCAAAGGACAGTGAAGCCAGAAGGTGTAATTCTGCTGGCCTTAATGAGTTAAGCCCATAGTTTTTCCTTTTGCTCTGGCAGTTTCAGTGGAAATTATTCAAGAGAAAAGGCACCATGGCTTCTGAAAAAGGAACATTTGCATATTGGAAGTTGGTGTGGGTGTCTGCTAGATAACACCTAATCAGAAAGGAGAAGTAGAGGAAGTCTTCTTTGGTGTTGATAAGATGCATCTATGAGTTGGACTTTATGGTTGGACTTGGTGATCTCAGAGGTCTTTTCCAACTATGATCATTCTGTATGAGAGCTGAGAGAGCTCACCATTGTGAAGCACACTGAATTATCTTAAATGTGGTGGAGGTTCCTGAGGACTGGAAGGGTGCAAATGTCTCTCCTATCTTTGTTAACGGGGCAAGAAGGAAGATTTGGGAAGAAACAGGCTAGTCAGCTTCACTTCCCTAGAAAGGTGTTGGAGCAAATCTTGCTGGAAGCTGTTTAGGACAAGGTGACTGGAAGTAGTCAGCATATATTTATGAAGCGCAAAAAATACTTAGCCAGCCTGATATCCTTTTACAACTAGAAGACTGGCTTGGTGGATCAGAGGAGATGAGTGGATTTTTTTTATCTCAGCTTTGGTAGGGCTATCAACACTGTTTCCTATAATGTCATCATAGACGAGCTCACAAAGTACAGACTAGAAAAGCATACATCAAGGTGGACTGAAAAGTGGCTGAACTCTTTGACTTGAAGTTTTATAATAAGCAGAACACAGCCAAATTGGAGGCCAGTCAATAGTGGTGAACCCAAGGGGTTGATAACGACACCAATAGTGCTTATTAACTTCATTAACGACCTGGATGATGGGCTGGAGTGCGTTCTTAACAAGTTTGCAGACCACACAAATTCAGCAGAAGTGGTTGATACACCAGAGCAGGCTGGAAAAAAGGACAAACAGGAATCTCATTATGTTCAACAAATAGCCAAGAAAGTCCTCCATCTGGGAAGGAATATGGGCATGCACTGGTATAGGCTGATGGCTGACTGGAAGGCAGCTTTGCAGAGAAGGATCTGGGGATCCTGGTGGATAAGAAGTTGAATTTGAGTAAGCAATGAGCACTAGAGACAAAGCTGATTAACAGTACACCATTAGGAGGAATTTTACCAGCAGGTACATGACGTGATCCTTCCCCTCACTTTAGCACTAGAGAGACCATGGCTGAACCACTGGCTGAAGTGCTGGGCTCCCTTGTAAAAGAGGGACATGGAAAATAATGGAGCAAGTCTTGCAAAACATCATAAACATGGTGAAAAGCTGGCAGTGTGTGAGCTCCATGATTTCCTGGAGAGGCTATTGAGTTCCCATTCTTGGAGATACTCAAAACCCAGCTGAATTTAACCCTGAATAAGTTCCTCTTGGTGACACCGCTCTGAGCAGGAAGGTTGGACTAGACAATCTCCAGATGTCCTTTTCAGCTGCAGTGAATCTGTGATTTTCTGACAGTTAGGTCCCAGCACTGATAGGAGACTTTGTGTGTGTGTATGTATGTGTGTTTTCAGTGGGAGAAAGTGAGAAAGCTTGCGTGTGTGTGTGTATATGGGGGAAGAGATGGAACATGCATCACACTTTTCTTGCTTAAATATCACCTAATTCTTGTCAGACTTTTTTATTCTGCTCTAAAAAGTGCCAGCAACCACTCAGTTTAATGTCAAATTTCCACTTCTATCCCACACTTGTAGGTAACTGAGATTAAAAGAACTCTGTGGAAAGCAAAACAGAATAAATCTGAGCAGAATATTTTGGCATGCTGAGCAGCTGCTACTTAAAATACAGATCAGCACTTGCTCTTTTGGGAGAGTACCCAGTGACGGTTTTCCAGAAGCACAAGCAATATGTTTACTAATCTCTCCTGGCTAGCAGCAGTGTGTTTAGCTTCCATAAGCCTGGAGGCCAATAGTCCTGTGAGAACCTACAGTTGCAGCAGTTCAAGCATAGTAATTTCAACTTTGAACGACACAATAATTCCTCAGCTTTTATACGGTTCCAGCTGCACACTTCAGCTCTACAGGGAATATAAAAGAAGTGACATCATGACTACCTACAAAATATTTTTAGCTCGTGCTGGAATCTAATGCTGTTCAGAGACTAAAATAAGAAAACAAGTTCTGAATCCTTCAAAATATCAGGCATGCAGCAGTCATATCTACAGCATCCCATTAGCTTCTGCTGGATTTCAGTGAAAATTCAGAGGGCATTTGTGACAGTCTTTTTTAACATCTGCTGACTATAAAGAGTACAAACACCAGGAAAAGAAATATTTTAATGCATGGAAAACAGGGTTTTTCAGCTCCTTTTACCTTTTTATTCTGGTAGTTTCTTGACTAGTATCATTTGACTTGATTTTATTTATTTAGAGTGTTCCATTTCTGTGGACACAAATAGATACAAAGTGCATCAACATGCCTTTTATATTCATAAATGCACACACATGCTGTCCCACACATGTGAACTCATATCTCTGAGTTTACACTGGGTGTCTGTGTCCTGCACTGGCAGCGGGGTCTAGGGGCAGCCTTTGTGAGGAGAGGCCAGGGCTGCCCCGGGTTGGACACAGCTGGTTTCAGCCAGTTCCAGCTGGCTCCAACCCACCCACTGCAGGGCACGACTGATCTCATCTGCCATGGTGCTGGTGCCTTTGGGGAAGCGTATTCAAGAAAGGGGATATGACAATGCACAGAGAGAGAGGAGAAAACAAAAAGGAGTGAGAAACATTAGGGGGAACACCAAGTAAGAGGGAGAGAGGGAGGAGAGCAGATACTGGTGAAGGACTCCAGCACCTGGAGGATACATGCTGGAGCAGAGGAAAAGTGTGAGGAGGAAGGAGTGGCAGAGGGAAACCACAATGTTATGGCCATAACACCCCCAATCCACAACTTCTTTTGCTGCATCTTGCCTCACTGAAGTAATTGGGTGTAACCTGCAGCAACACCAAAGAGGGAGGAGAGGAGTTTGGGGTGGAGTTGAGCAGGGGAATGGGAGAAGGAAAGGTGTTTTCCCCAAGTATGTGTTCCTCAAGTGCTTTTCCTCAGATATTTTAATGCTGTGGGTTTTTTGGTTTGTTTTTGTTTTCCAATATCTGGTTCATTGATTATACATATCTTAACTGGTAATGAATCAATTTTCCCCAATCTGATCCTGTAAGAGATCTCCCTGACTTTATGTTGACCCCCAAGTTTTTTTTGCTCCTGTTCTATATTCTCCCCATCCTACTGAGCAAGTGAGCAAGTGGTTGGAAGGGATTTTGGCTGCTAGCCCAGGCCAATGCACCACATAATTTTGTGTTAGTACTCATATATTTTTAAATTTTAACTAGAAGTTTCATGGAGTTTCTTGGAGTAATTTTGAGCAGTTTGACTAAAATATCCTAAAAAACCTGTCCCCACAAATAAAGTATTAAAAATGTTAACTTTTCTTGTGTATGTGTGCTTGATTTTGTAATGTTTCAAATGCAGGAGTTAGTATGCTCTCACCAAATTTCAAAATAAATTTAATTCTAGCCAGGGTCCTCCAGTCATCACATTCTCTAGGCCTTCCACTCCTTTTCTTGGCTTCAGTGCAGTGCCCAGCAGTAATTTCTGATCAAGGTTCTAGCCAGGAAATTTGAGCTGGATGTTGTGTTTTTTTTTGTCTTTCATAACCTACTTTTACATGCCTCATGTTTAATTTTTATCCTAAGCTTTTTTGGTTTTTTAAAAATATTTTTTTCTAGCCAGCCTACCTACATTCTCTTTTTCACCTTATATGCATATACTTCTTAGTTCCTTCTCTCCAGAGAAATATAGTGTAAGAGAGAGGGGTATGGTGATGGCAAATGACCAGGAGCATCCATTTGTATTTCTTGGACCTATCAGCTTGTTTTTGGTATCATTGTGAAATAATGACAGGTATTTTTCTGGGTCTGGTCAATGTATTCTTATTGGCTATGAAACTTATGATGTTTTTCTCTCAGTGAGGAGTCATGGGATGGTATGTAGTTATTGTAATTTTACCTACAGACATTTCAAGTTGGATTTTAATACAATTTCATTTTTTATAAATATCCGCAGGACTGCTGGAATAGACAGTGAGATATAGTGAAATATGATGGTAGCAACCACTTGGTGTCCAGCTATGTTGTCAAATGCCCTAATAAAGAGTGAGACGTGTTTTAAACCTGGGGTTTAACTTCTAAGTATTTGTCTGAAGCTATTGAACTATGTAATATGTATGGAGGTCTTACTGTGCTGTCCTTGTGAACATAGTATGTCGTTTGAGTTTCAACCTAGATTTTCAAGAAGTCCATCAGTGCTGGTTGTTAGCTGAAAGTAAAATCAGTGAAGATTGGATTTTAGTGCCAAGGGACTGTGAGAGTTTACTTTGGTTGGGGATCTTGTTACAGTAAACTCCACTTTCAAGTCAGGGCCAAACTCATGATTGTCTGAAGACGTATCTATGCGAATTATTTTAGAAACAGGGGCTGTTATATAACACAGCAGCTTATATATTGAATGGCTAATCTGTATATAAGAAATTTTCAGTTTATAATTGTAATTTGCATTTACTCTTTGAGCGATGTCAGGTGCTGTCCAAGGTATAACATTTTGCATTTTGAGTGACCTGGGGTTTATGTTTCAAAGCCATCACTTTTCTGGTGAGAACTAGTAGTAACTCAATTAAAATGAGAAATAAAGTTTTTAAGCAGAACTTTGCTGGATTCTGGAAGAAGTTCTGCACTATGTACATTCTGGTTTATTTAAACATTGTGAGAGATGACAAAATTAATTTATAAAAGTGCTAAGGATGACAGAAGTGACTAACAGCTGAAATGTTAAGCAAAATTATGTTTTTCAAGTTGATTTATGTAACTTGATTATACTGCTACACATGTGGGATGAATTGCTGAATTGTAGTGCTTTATGTACAGTATTATTTATTGTATTATGTATGGTTCTGACAGAGAAGGGTCTGCAGTTTTCTCTTAGTTATTTATGCACCTGAATATATAAAAATAAACAAATAATTATATGTTATCAATGTTCCTTTATGAGCATGTGGCTTTAAGTAGTTCAAGGAGCTTCATCAGTCATAATTTGCTTAGACTTAAGTGGCCTTCTTCAGCAGTAATGGTGGAGCTGATTGAATACCTATTTTGAAATTTTAGAAATGCTAGTTTGCTCTGGGAGATAACTGACTCTTCATTTGAAAGGAGAAGCTGGCATCGCCTTTCAATATGCAGGCTTGACAATGAGTCTAATTTCACAGATGTATATTTATTATTAACATATTTTTCTTAAGTTCTGCTCATTATTTAAGTGAATTTGACTCACATGAAAGATACTAGACTGTGAGCCCTGGATTGCAAAACCTCATATATATATGAGGGCCATCAGAAGTCTGCATATCCTTGTCCTGCATTTTAGTGCTGATTTGCCATGTTAACTTTTAAGATTCATAATTAAAGTGCTTCATGGAAGGTTGTACACAAAAGAAATCCTGCACACTATACAACAGATTTTATTGATCTTACAAATACCAAAACTGTGCTATGTACTTGTATGCCATCTACTGCACTTCATCTATCTACAAATTCTAGACATACATACAAACCACAGCTTTATAGAATGCTCTGTCACACAGTAGCTTAAGGGAGTGCTTGGATTTTCTGCTGGAACTACAGGAAAGGTGACAGTAAATGTGCAAATTATAATGCATGAAACTCTACAGTGAACTAAGCAAAAAGCATGAGGTTTTTTAGAGGCTATTCAATCTCAATTTTTCTGGCCACTGACCTATATTGGAGCTATGACCATGCCAATATTTTACTATTCTTATTCTTATTATTACCTCTGTGACTGGCTATAGGGTTTGCTCAGAATTAATCTGTGAAATAGAAGGTGTAGGTGAGAATGTGAATAAGAAGTGTTTTCTTTCTTTCCTCTTTAAGATTAGCATGGAAAGATAGTATGATTTACCAAAAAATCTTATGGCAAAGAGAAAAGTCTATAGTTTTCATCAAGTATTTTAATATTAATATGATTTTCACTCTGACCCTAGAGAGAAAACTCTCCATATTACTTTGCTAATACTCTAAGTGTTGCAATCTCCCTGAACATTAAATTTTGGAAGACACTCTATAAACATATTTTTTTTAAACACATTTTCTGAGGTTGATAAGTACTTACATAATTATGTAATTTAATAAGCATATAGCTAGAAGAGCATTCCAAAGTAAAGAATGGTAAACGTGCAGTAATTAACCTGTACACACCAGAAGGAAAGAAAAAATGAATTCTGCTGCCTGATTATGAAAGCTGGCTTAACTGTTGTCCATCCTTGAAGAGAGTCTACAAACTGCACTATGGTAACAAGATTAATGATGATTCTCCCTGTTACATTTAGTCAGAAAGGAATGGGATTCTTCCCTGATCTGTGGCTTGTGTAGTACAGTCATTTCAAACCCATTGAAGGCCAGTGTGCAGTCTGGTTGTTCTTCAGTAAGAGAGGTAAAGAGATTTGCACAGAGGTGAAGGACCACCCATGCTGAAAGAGACGGTAATTAATCTCAGATCCAAACTGTCACTGAGCCAAGGGGAAAGCTCAGATCAATGTGCAGAAATGGCTTTCCTGGGGCCTGTGCACAACTGTACAGAGAAGCTCCTTTAATGCAAACTAGGCCAGTTGACAAGCTGACTTCTCCTTTGCCATCTGCCTCTAGATGTAAGCAAACGTCAGGTAATGGGGATTATTAGGATGCAAGAAAGCTGAATATCCATATACTACTCCAGCTTCTGTGGGACTGGTGTTTAAGAAAGCCTGCTAAAACTAACCAAACATATCCAATATACTTTTGTGTAGTGACAAGCTCCCTAACCACTTTACACTATTGAAGCAGAGTGAGGACACAAACCAAGGACCAAGACCAGGATCCACAGCTTCAGAAGAGAAAAAGAATTGTCTAGTTATTTCTTTTAATCTATATTCTGTGTAAAGGTAAAAAGATTTTGTCTGGTATTGCTAGGTATAGTGTAATTCTGGTAATATAGGAGGCATTAATGTGCTTTTTAGCTCAATCTTGTGGGTAAACAAGATCTCTGTGATTGGATGCTGTGCTTGTTTTCTCATTTTCTGTCATTATAGTATCACCTTTCCTAAAAGGTTTTGGGCCAATAGCAGGTTTCAACCAAAGAGACAGACATCTTGGAAATATTGGCTGGTGCATTTTACTTAAATAGTTTGATTCTGATAAATGTTCAGGCCTACTTTATGTGACGAAAAGTGTGAATTCTGCTTAAAATACTTACAAAAATGAGACTCTTTAGTGTGTAGCCCTTAAGAATGGAGAACTGCTCCAATTCCAGGCAGACCTTTATTATGGAAATCTCCAAAGTGAATGGAAAGCAGCCCACACAGCGTATAATCACTGCTTGTAAGTTTTCTCTGTGGGTTATTATGATTAAGAAGATTAGGCTACTGGCTGTGTGCTAGGAATAATTGTTCATTTAACTATGCATAAATTGTTTTAAAGGTGTGAATAGGTCTTGTTACTGAATCAAACATTTTGCATAAAAACATACTTTGAAAGACACCCTGGTGTAGTGTTATGGGATAATAATTTCAGTAACAGAAATGTGAACTCTGTTATATACAACATAAAAGCTTTTTACCTGTAGAGTCCACAGAAAGTGAGACTGCCATAACTCCCTTCTGTACTGTTGCCCTTCTATTGATGGAGAAATACTGTAGGTAGAGGTAGGTACTAAAGCATTTTGTTAGCTTTGCCTTATTATCTTGTACACTTGGTGTTGAAACTGGAAATATCTTGAAATATAAACTTATGAAGTGACATTAAGAAAACTTCAAACTCAATGTGTTTCTTCAAAGATGAACTAACTGTTCGTATGTATTTTATTTTTAATATTCTGCAAAAATATAATAAAAAGTCAAAAGTGGTGTGGAGACCATTTACTGTTCCTGTATTTGAAATTAGCGTTCTTGGAGCAACTGAAGAAAGTTCTGTTAAATGCACTTTGTGATCTAATTTTTTACAAGCTGTATTAATCAAAACTATTCTGGCAGAAGAAATGGAACAACAAAGTAATAGCCAAGCTCCTCATGCAACCAAATAATAGCATGGAGTAGTAAATGGGAAGCAAGACAAAGAGGACCAGAGAGATCACATAAAATGTGGTACTGCAGAATATTAAATCCACTGCAGATAACCAGTGGTATATGAACAAAAGTAAAATAGACAGTCTGAAGCTGCAAGCTGGGAAATATAAATTTGTATCTCACTAATGTTCCCTAATGGGTAGCTCCAATGCATGATGGGGATTTATTTTTAAATAATGTTATTTCACTGCTAACTGACCTTCCTGTCCAGTTCAATTTACATAAGTAATTGAGATGCTTAGAAGGTATGATATTTGGAGGAAAGAGAATTTTTGCAAAGTCACTCTGAAAGCCAGAATCAGAATGAGACTTTTTTGTTTTGACTTAGAGAATTATGATGATGAACAAAATTCTTAAAATAGAAGCACAGAAAACAAATTCAATTTAAATGTAATTCTGAGACCATACTAGAACCCCAAGCTTGGAGTGAGATGCATTTCTTCTGTGTTTTGCATTTCTGTGAAGCTTTAGAGGCTTTAACAGGACTTTGGGGACCTGCAGGCATCCACCCATATGGAACTTATTTCAAGTCAGGGGTCTGACACAAGATTAACTATATTTGGCCTTAAATATTACACCTGTCAATTGCACAAAATCGAACTAAAAACCAGGTGGTTCCTCAAAGTAAATGATATGGTGCAATGTGCTAGTAATGCTAAGGCTTTGGACAGTGGTAAGGATAGACCCTGATCTTGCTCAGCTGTAGGTAATAACTACATTGCAAGTAATTATTAGTGTAATTAGTACTCCCGGTTTACAGTAGCTCTTGATTCCCGCAGCCATAATGCAGGACTCTCTTATTTAAAAAACAAACATGTATAAGATTATGGCATGTGATTGCAGTGTGACTGAACAAACTTAATTCTGCTTCATCCTCGTTACCGTGGTTAGTGCTTGATAACATGGAAACCTGTTAATATCTCTGACATTTTAATATATACTTAGTCTTTAGAGTCATACTATGTTTATATTACTAAATTACACAATGTCGGGCAACATTTGTTGTACCAGAATTCATTTGTCTGCATCACTGAATTACTAGTACAATCCTTTTTTTGGGTTTGGCCTGGGCACACTGTCTCCTAAATAATTTTTGGGTACATTTTAGGAGTTATCACAGTCCAATGACTATTCCCAATAGTAATTTTGGATATTGTCAGTGTGTTATGCATAGAAAGACTGTTTAATAGTATGGATGCCAGTCTTTCCAGGTTAGCTGGCTTCAGTGCTGGAGAAAAGTCAGAAGCATATTTAATTTATTAGCACTGAAATTGCTTCACAGTCTGGTAGTACATCACAGCTGTAACTTAGCAGTTAGTAGCTCTGGGTCTGGGGAAAGAAACGGCTTCCAAGAAAGATTTTGAACTGCAAATAGCAGATGCGATACTTTTAGGCCAGACTTAAACCACAATATTCAGAAATGGTTTAATTTTGCCTTTTCACTTTGCTTTGCAGTAGTCTAGAAGATCTCAGAGTCTGTAAGGTTTGAGAAATATGTAGGCAGCTGCTGTGTGTCTCCTTGTTGCTGTTACTTAGTCTGTCAGGAGACAGCTTTTAGCTCCTTGATGTCATTTTAGAGCTCTGGATGTCAATTCACACAGAATGAAGCACAGGCTTAGTCAGGCTCTGCTCAGCTTCTACCATGGCAAATCGCTCTTCCTCCACTATGTTTGATTGCATCAGAGTTACTGTTCTGTGGACAAAAGGTAAAGATAATGACTGCATGGACACGCTACACAGACACTTCAGAATTTTGGTTTGTGCTAAAGCCCAGGTGGATGACCATGGAGTTCTAAAAGTATTTTTATAAATAAATAGATAAATGTAAAATAAGGTGCCAGCAGTCCCAAAGGATAGGGTAAATGTGTTTTCCCACCTCAAGGACTGTGATAGTGGTCTTCAGTGGGGCTTCAGAAAAGGGAAGGCTCCAACATCCTTGTGAATCTTCTGGTTCTCTCCTGCTGCATCAGAACTAGGATGCATGTTTTGGGAGAGCGACCTTCTGAGCTTACTTCTGATGTGGACGCCGGCTGGAGGGCTGAGAGAGAGCCATACTGGGAGACCACAACAAGGTTGGGGATGGTATGACCCAAGCCTTCCCTGGTAAAATCACCCTTGAGCTGTCTTCCTAGTCTTCTAATCACACATGCTGCTTCTGCATCTGACCTTCTTTTCTTGGCCATTAAGGAGCCTAGTTATTTTACGAGTTAAGCAGAAAAAAAATCTTAATAGCAAATATTCAATAGAGAAAAAACACAGAAGACATGGCTTTGTGTCTGAGGGAATTTTTAGCCCAGGTACATATCCCTTTTCATATGGCTCCTGTATCTCACTATGAAATTGCTGTTAAATAAGGCAATGCCTTCTTTCCCCATTAAACAAGAATAAATGAGAAAGTATTTTCACAAGAGTGACCTACTGATTACCAATCCGAAATGTAGGTCCCAAGACCATTTTCTGGATTTATTATTTTCTGCCAAAATTGATTTGGACAAAAAACATAGTCATCACCTAATATGTGGTGAGCAATTTTCCATCTCATTACACAACTCTTGTATCTTATTACCCATTTAAATGAATACCTGTTAAATGAACAGACCTGTACAATGCAAATAATTTTTCGATCCATCAAGCCAAAACAAATAGAGGACTCAAATAAAGTCTTTACAACACTGTACCACACTACAGAATGCAATAAAAATGGGATTTATCAGTGTAATGTATCACCTAAATGAATATAAAACTTTGTAACAGAATAAAAATTACTTTTTGGGATGTCACATGGTTGTACTATAACCCTGATCTTTCAGAATCCCTAGGAGCTCTGAGGAGGCATTCTTCATCATCCAGATAAGATCTTTGAATATTTGTCACTAAAGTGCTCATAAATGTGACACTATTAATGCTCACTGCAACTCATCTTGACACAAAATGCGTAGCGGTCTGTCCTACTGACTTCTGCCACCACATCTGTCCCAATTTCCACTACTGTGAATCTGCAGGCCTGAATCTCTTTAAACAAAGAGGTAACCACAGCAAGTTGCGGTGAACCTGAAGATTGCAATGGATTAGATTTACCTAGTCAATCAAACTGTGATTTAGACACAAGTTCTCAGAGGTGGAAGGAGACATGTTCACTCCTGCTTTTCTTCACAACAAAATTCAGATCTAAAGCTGTACACTTTAGGAAACTTTTAATGCATATGAGTAGAGTTAATAAAAAAACTTTGTGACAGAATGAGAAGAAAGACGGAAAACACTGGGTGATCATTTCAGAAACATTTTAAAGCAATTTTGCTTTTAACGAGGACTAGGAGAGGGAAGAGAGGGAATACATCATTACTAGGAATCTACTTTACTGAAAGTAAAACAACATTAGAATTTGTAAGGTAAAACAGTATTTTAGAATGTGTGAAACAGAGTGAATTTGTTTGCTTGTCGAAATTACTAGGTAAATACAGTTTCTTAAAGTTAATCTCACTTTTTCCAAACACATGTTTGAATGTAGTTGATAATTTTTAAATTATACTGACTAACCTTGCATGGACCTTGAGTGTCCAGTCTTTTCTGTCTGTAGAAGTATCTAAGGATATGCCTACACAGATACAGGACTGCAGCCGCATAGCTTACTCATAGCATTTACTACTTTAGCTGCCAAAAATACTTCAGACTTGTTACTTCACTTCCACAGCTGGGCATAGCTGAGAGGCAGTTTAATAAGCTATTCCTTTGCACTGCTACACATCTGCTAGCAGCTATGTCCTGGTTCAGATCCTCTTAGCCCTTTGAAAGCACTTCTGCTTCAAGAAGTATAGCCTTACAATTCTGAGACTGAGCTGCAACCAGTCATTTCTGAACCCTTACTCATGCCTCCTATTCAGCAGAGAAGGACTTCTTATTAACACCTTTATCAACCAAGGTGCAGCAATAACTTATGTCAGCTGAATGGCAGCTGACACATAATTTCTCTTCCCTCTCAAAGACTCAAAGCTCACACACGGTCTGTTTCCTGAAGTTACTGCCATTTACCCACATTCCAGCTCTAAAGGACATGCAATACTTGCATTGTGAATGATGGAGTGCTGAGCCTGGTGATCTGCTCCATGACCTTCCCTGGTACTGAGGTACAGGCTGACAGATCTATAGTTACATTTTAGCCCATTTTTAGTTGGTTGCAATATAGTACTTAACTATCCTTAACTTTCTTCAAGACTGTTTCTGAGGCAGCTGGGAAAACTGTCGGGAAGTATTTCTAATGCAGTTCTCCTTGTATTCTGCAGAGGGCCTAAAGCCACAGCAGATTCCAGGGTCCTCGAGTGACTTGGTCTGCAGGGACTCCAAAAGTGCTGGAAGAGTTACAGCAACGATGTTCTCCCAAGAACACCCAAAACCAACTACCAGTTCTGACTGAATCAGACTGCTTGTTCTGTAGGTGCTGAAGCACCACAAACTCACACTGTTTTTCCACTCACTATTGTTTTCAGCTCATTTCAGCATTCATGGTGTCTTCCTAGTTTGTGGAGACCTGCTTTAGTTTGCTACTCTTCTATATGGTACCAATCAACCAACCAGACTGAGATAATACATTTATCTTGGAATTCACTGTAAGAAAACAAAATTAGTCATTATGCACTCAACCTGCTTCCCATTTACATAGCTCAGTAAGGGCTTTGGCCTGTGGACACTGAACAGCTATGCCGCTGGTTCAGCCCCTGGCTTCATTCGAGCATTGCTATGGTGTTACTAATTAGAGGTACTCACCATATAAAATTGCACTGAGACATGAAAATAATCAAGCGATTCAGAAGCTAGACTGCAGTTCTGAAGACCTGTGGTTTGTCTCCTCTGTCATGGACTTCTAGTACCGGGGAAGTCATTACTGGTGTTGATCAACTTGTGTTTAATCAACACAAAACTTTGTTGATTATCGGTCTCAGTGTCTTGTCAAACAGCAGCCCTGTTTCCTTTTCTTCAAGCTTTATTGACTTGTATGAGTTATCATAATATCCATATACCCAAATAACAATATAAATAAGAAAAATGTTGTTGTAGGAAACTTTAGTGGTATTTTGCAAAATCAGAGTGGACAGGGACACCATGCTCAGGCACTATCCTACTAGCATGAACATTACTTAGACATGCAGAACAGCTTATTTCTTATCACTGTATAAGGCTCCAAGGAAGAAACCTGGCTCTTCATGAAAACAGAGCAATTTCCTTTCTCCTGGCTCTTCATGAAAACAGAGCAATTTCCTGGTTGCATAGCACTGTGTTCCTATTCTATCCCTGAAGATCTTTGCAACTCACCTCCCTCAGTCTCAGACTGTCCCACTCATGATTGTAAACCAGATTCCTAGCTCCACACTTCTTATTTTACAAGTTTTCTGTCCAAGAGCTTCTTCGGAAGTAGTATTGTGTGTGCCACCCATATGTGTACTGAGGAAACACTTACTGTCCTGTGAGTTATTTATTATGAGAAATTTTTTTGAGGCACAGGTGCAAAATAACTCCAAGTCACTTACACTTTAATAGATGACTGAGTTACTTACCTCTTTTTTGTTACTAGACAGATAATGCAGAGCAGTTAAATTGTGATAATCTGATGTAGGGGAGGGTTGGATTAGCTGTACCTCTGGGGTTATGTAAAAGCATGGGGTTTCAAACACTCATTTGGACCACTCGTGCCTGAGGCTGTCGCCCACACTGAGCAAAATGCTCTATATCAACAAAATCTTTCCCATCTTATTAAAAGACAGTTACTGGTGTCAAAGGTAACATCATGCCTCTGGATGATTTGCCAGTACAATTTTTTTTTTAAATTAGCCAAAGATTTAAAAGGCAAAATGGCATAGAGATGTTCACTAGGGACCCAATTAAAATTAAATTCAGGTTTAATTATCAGTGGTTTTGGAACAGAACAAATACAACTATTTTAAAGTAGAAAACATATAGCTTCTCCAAGTGGCAAAAATTTTATGTTACCTCTTCAGGCCACTTAAAAATCAACAATCAACAATTATCTTCTAAAACCCTCTTCCAGTACTCAGAGGAGTATATTTAATCAAGTGTCAGATTATATATATATTTTTTTCTTTTTGAGTTTCATGAATTTCCTGCTTATGAATTAATTTCCACATTTACAGATCATAATTCTAAAACAAGAAAGCCCATTGAAACCTTTCAATTTGAGAACAAAACTGTCATGGACAGCACCGTGGAGCTGAATACAAAACAAGAGTTTAATGTCTTAATGGGATGCAGAATGTTCTTTGTGACATTTGATTTATACTAGCAGTATTTTTAGCATATGTATAGCAAATAGTCCAAACCTCAGACACAGAATTCATCTAAGGCTATTAAGAGAGCAAATCCTTCATATGTAAAACACTGATGTAACTGTGACTCTGACCTGTTCCCACTATGTAATCTCTTGTGGCCCAGATACACTCCTGTGTATTTTGCCTAGTGGAATTGTTTATTTTACAAAAGGATCATAGAGTAATGAAGCCTATGAAAGGCAGAGAATAGATTTGGAGACTACAGAGGCCTCTCTAATCCCTATTCAACACCTTAAAACATTTAAAAATTTCTGTAAGGCTAAGTGTCTATATGGTGATTCCATGCTGTGTAAGGCTAAATAAATTGGACAAAAATTATAATTATGTCCTGACAGGAATTTTACATCAAATTTGCATTATTCTAACTCTCCCTACACTATAGACAGAGTATCATAGTAAAGTAATTTAACTCAAAATAACTTCTGGTCTTTGAAATTAGAAGTATAACTTCTGAAAAAATAGATGTTTTTCAGTGTCCTTTCAAGAGCTTATATTAGAAAGAACTAGGCTATCACAAAGAAACTGGATATCATATTAAGGTTCACATAGAACTATGGAATTACAGCATACAAATTTAAGTGGAAAAAGCCCTTTAAAATTGCATAAAGGAACACAAATATTTTATTTTTATCTCATCCTTAAAGTGACAGTGGTTTCTACAAGGGCCAAAACAAAAGCAAATGGAATCCAATGTGAGATATATTTTTAATGCATTTATTGGTTCTTCAGTCTAACTCTTTTGAGAACATCCAGGTTTTTCTACTTCTTCTATCAGCAGCTAGAACAAAGAAACATATTAAATAATAGAAACTCGACCTAAAATTTATTTTCAAATAGCATTTATCCTTGTGCAATGGGCCTAAAGCCTGCAGTGTTACAAATCAAAGTTCAGTTCTTGCAGTACAACTTTGTAAAGTGTAAAACACTAAAATTCAGAATGACCATTACTTAAGATGACATTTCCCTACTTAAGAAGACATTTACTTTAACTACAGTGATTTTATTATTCTCTATTTTTAAATAACACTACTCTTTCTATGATTGAAGTTTGATAGTTGCATAGTTGATATACTTAAAAAGGTAATAATAAATAAAGAGCAGTCCTTGAAGCACAGGAATCTTACACTTTATCAGAAAAAAATCTACAATAAGATGCTAAATAATGAAAATCTTACTAATATTTAACGCTAGCTTGGTTTCAGCGGGATCAGTGTGACATATTTTTTATCACAAATAAAAGACTCCGTTGTATAAAAGAAATTGGAAAGAAATGAGGAATCAAATTATACAGTTTGACGGGTGTGGTTTTGTTTATGCTGCCACTATATGTTATTTCAATAAATTGCTTATAGTCAATGGAAGGTGAGCACCCACTTTCCTAGTTTTGTTTGAGAATTTTATCATACATTTATATAGCAGCGCTAACTGTACGAGTCTTCATTAGTCTTGCCCTAATAACTTTTAAACATATTGGTTTTTTTGTAGACAAATCTGCCAAGGAAGATTTCAATGGGATGAGTTGGTTTCAAAGGTGACCACATTTCCACCAGTTCTATGAATAGGTAAGGGCTAAATGTCTGTTTAAGTGGCTACAACATGAGCTCAATCCCTTAGAAGATACAGTGATATCCTCTTTGCCAAGAAACCCCATAAATGATCTAGATTTGGAGCTGGGAAAATGACTTGGAAGTTATCCTTCCTTGACCATCAAAGTAAGTTCATCATAAATCATAGAGAGTGGAATTTATCACCTACCTGTAAATGTCTACAGAGTAGACATGTACATCTGAGCTAGTCATGCTTTTTATAGTCAGTAGGGAGTAAAAGGCACTGCAAGGGCACAATTCATCTGACCTCCTTTGGACAACTATTTTAAGATGAGATAAATTGTGCCCTAGAAATGCCAACTTTTCTCCATTGACTGCAAAGGCAGTCTAAGGCAACTTACTCAAACAGAGATGGTCATTAAAATCCCAGTCAAAATACATGGGAAAGCACAGTACTTATTTCTCAGCTACTTAATATAATTTTAACTCTGAGAAAATGTTCCCCATGCTCATGACTCATCTGAAAAATGCTGTGACATTTTAAAATATATACAAGGTTTTGAAAAAAACTGAGTCAGTTGTGTATTTCTCACATGGGAGCAAGTATATTGTCTTTCCATCTGTTCAGATGTTTGTAATATGCATGTGTAAGCACACATATTAACAGTGCTCAGTTTTCTAGGCCTCTTTACTGCCTTGTGCTTTGGTTATGTGTCATGGAGAATCTTAGCCTGACTTAAGTGCCAGGTAATGGAGCTAAAGTGAGGGGATAAAGACCATAGCTTGAACCTGCAGGCAGGACTTAATACTTTCCACTGGTACTCTGTAAAGCCTGAAACCTTGCCAGGGGACTAGACTTCCCTAACAGCAGTGAAACTCTTTGACATTGAGTCCTCTCCTGCATGGGCTCAATAATGGTGGATAAGTCTAAACTGGAGATTAAAGGACCTGTGACCAGCTGCACACAGAAATCAGGCCACAGAAAGAATTGTGGCTCTGCACACATTCAGGGAAATGTTAGGGAGTTCTCAATTTTGGTCCATAGAACTGAACTTCAAACCCACAAATACTGCAACTGTGTACATAATTATGTGTAATATCTATACACAAATGTATAGCTTCGGTCCATTTTGCATACATAAGTGCATAGTTGTGAGATGTATTCTTGTAGTATTAGGCAGAATCAGACTAGGGAAATAATCTAGTAGTCAGTATTTTAATTTTTTTTATTTTATTTTTTTTTTTTCAACAGCAGTATACAAAATTAATCTAATATGCTCCCATTTCTAATAATTTCAGTGTATGATCTTCTCTCATTGCTGCTGCTTGCCTCCATGAAATCCTAAAAAACAACCAATGGAATATCTGAAGCAATCTTTTCATTTCCTCTGTGCTCTCTTAATCTTTTAGCTCTATCACACTGAAAGAATACTAGTGATCTGATTTGGAAACCTATAATAATAGGCTTATAAGAAATGGAGATATGAATTTATGTTTGCAATTTAGAAACTTCTGCAATTCTGAATAGATTTCTCTATCCATTTTTCTTGATCCTCACCTTACCTTTTTTTTTTTTTGCCCCAGTTACCTTCTCATCTTTCCTTTATTAAATTGAAACTGTTTCACTTCACACTTCAGTCTGTTTAGCTTCTCTAAGAATTCATGGGGATTATTTTTCCAAATTATAAAGACTTCAGACTCCAAATTCTAAAGTGTTATGCGACTATGATTCTGTTCTGTTTTTACTCCTGGAAGCTTTCTTGTTCCTCCAGATTAGAAAGAACATACATTATTTTGGGCTATGACAGTGCCTTTTGTAGTTGAATGAGTGAATCTTATTTTGTGTGTGTCCTTACACATTGAATGAATAGGTATAGTAGTAAAGGGTAGTAAAGACACAAGCTTCCAAGAAAAAGCTGGAAGCTCTTGCTCTTCAGCAAAAGTAATTGAAAGGATTTTAAGTACTATGCCAGAACAATGTGGTTTTTTTCACTGGCATTTGTCTTAATGTATGTGGAACTCCACTCTTGACAGTTCATTATGTGGTCTAGTTTCCAGCTGTATGGTCAGAGTATTTATTACCAGGAGCTAGGCTAAGAAGTGTAGCATTTCAAAGCCAAAATAAGAGACCTGAGGCTGGAGGCTTGCAGAGCCTCTGCCTGAAAAATACCTCACTGGGATGAAGAGTGGTGATTTATCTGTTCTATCTTCTCATTTATCTTTCCATCTTTCCATTCTTTCTTTCTTTCCTCTTCTCCTATGAGTCTATGGCTTCCTCAGGATGGGAAGAGATGGGGCAGATACTGATCTCTTCACTGCTGTGACCAATGACAAGACTTGGGGAAATGGCAGGAAGCTGAATTAGGGGAAGTTTAGGTTAGACATCAGGATAAGGTTTTTCACCCAGAGGGTGTTTGAGCACTGGAACAAGCTCCCCAGGGAAGTGTTGACAGCACCAAGCCTGCCTGAGTTCAAGAAGTGTTTGGGTGATGCTCTCAGGCACATGATGTGATTCTTGGGGTGCCCTACACAGGGACAGGCGTTGGACTTGATAATCCTGATGGGTCCCTTCCAACTCAGCATATTCTATGATTCTGTGATTTAAATTTAGCAAAAGTATTGGAAAAATCTAAAAGTATTTCAGTTACATCTGAATGTCTTCCTTAGTTCTAAGTGCAATATTTTGGTTAATATTTTCAATGCAACAAATACAAGTTTTATGTGAAAGAGGTGGACAGGATAGAAATAATGATTAAACCATGGCACTTGTTATCATCTCACTTCCCATGTTCACTCAGAACTAAAAATAATTTTATCAAGGTTTTTATGAGAAGGAGAGGAGAAGGAAAAAGCAGCACAAAAGTTTCAAAATGAAAATAAGATTTCCAAACAATGCTAATATATTTTATTTACTGTAATAGGCAAGAAACAGTCTGCGCACAGCAGGGAGCTGACTTTTACACATAAACACAGCTTCTTCAACTACTTTGCTGTATGTCAGGTACAAATGAAATGATGAATACAGTTTCTGTTACGTAGAAGGCTCAGGAAATTGGTAGTTACAGATTCTAGCTACTAGACTAGTGGAGTGTTAATGATTAGTTACTTTTCACTGTGTATTACGCTGATAAAAACCATTTTCTTCGGGATTAGTGGCTAGGGTAGGCATCTGTCTTTTTTCTTTTAAAAGTGTTATTGAAATTATAAATCAAACTCCAGCAGAACTGCAAATTTAGTGACTTTTTGCTGCTGTAATTCTATGTTGTATTTCTCTAGCAAATGCTTGCAGATAATGGCTGCATTTGTATTTTTACAGGTGGGCTGAAAATGAAATATAGAGTACTATTGCTGAAGAAGGTATAACAAAAGATATGAGCAATAAATTACTGTATTTGCTTCAGGCATGTAAAAGGCAATGTTTTTTCCAAATGCTTTGTTCATTCAGCAGTTTTCCTGTGGACAAAAGGCATTTTTACACAGTCAAAAGGAAAGCCATAGATCTGTTAGACAAAGACTCTGTGCTTATGTGCTATCATGACTCTTAGATCCCATAGAGTGGAAGTGTTCCTCTCATGCAGAAAAAGAAAAATACTTCTTTCTTATTTATTTATGTACAATCTATGTCATAGTTTTTGAATCTCCAGTTCAGTGCCAGATTCCTTTTTGGGGAATGAGGAATGACTTGCCATTTCTGCAGCTCTAACCTGCTTTCTCAGCAGTTCTCAAGCATCCACCAGCAGAATCATATTACCAGAGGTCACTGAAGAGGCTGCTTCTGACAGTATGTATTATAACAGAGAGTCATCATTGTTGCAGTCATAATTTTTATTAACATTACTCACAACCTGTAAATGCAAAGAGTGATTCAGGCCCAAACCCCTTTCTCACTCTCCTCTTCACAGCTACTTTTTTTCATTTTCCTGCCAGCTTGCTTATCTCCAGGGTTTCTTTGAAATACTGACCTGCTAAATTAGAACAGCAAATGCAAGTAGATTTATTTAACTTTGGAAGTCTTGTTGGCAGTTTTTTCATTTTGTTGTCTGTAACTTCAGCATTGGAAGAGCATCCTAACATGATATCATTCTGTTCATTCCTTTTTATCACAAGCACAACCTTCTTACCCATAAACTCCAGAGCTTTATTTAATTAATTGTCAATGTGATAACTTACTCCACAGTGGATGCATTTAAACAGCATGTGGACCTGGTGCTTAGGGACATGGCTTAGTGGTGAGCTTGCACTGTTAGGTCTGGGGCTGGCCTGGATGATCTAGGAGGTCTCTTCCAGCCGGGGACATTCTGATTCTGTTTGGTGTGCTTTTCTGCCTGGTGTTCAAAATGTATTGTTGTAAACACTGGAAAAAATAAAGGTTTATATGTTAGTTTTTTTCTTCCAAGTTGCATGAAAAAGTCTTGTTTTGCTAAATGTGTTTACACTGGTCAGGAATGGCAAGGGGAAGTCTCAAAGGAGTATTCCTTGGGCATTTTTCTCATTGGCAGCACCCAATTCTGGCACCCTACTCCCAGTTTATCACTGTGTGACTCCCAGTTGTCACTGAGCACATAAATGTGAGTGAACTGTATGCACTATACATTTGCTGCAGAAAAATTTGGATCAGTTGGGCAGACATGTAAGTGCACTAATGCAGACCTGCGTCCCAAATAATAGATTAGTGCCTTTTTAAAGGCTTCAGTAACTTCAGCCTGGTACCAGGAGAACATGTGAATGAGCTGTCTTGTTTCTGGCAGACCAGTGCATGGACAAGAGAAAACATAGATGTCTCTGCACCTGCTTATATAGAAATGTCCAAAGAGATTAGTTGTCTTTAAATCAATGATAAGTTACAGTTAAACTCCTCAGGTGGTGAACACCCCTCACCAGTGGTGAACAACCAAATCCTAATTAAAAATGGAACGCATAAATAGTTAATTCAAGCACAAAATAAAAGATGCTGTCAGTTAGACCTCAAAGTACCTTTTATTTTTAACCTCTTACCCGTACATGACAATATGTGAATTTCAGTGTTTGTTTTCATGATAATAATTTACATTCATGAGCACATGTCTACAACAGAAACCCCAAATAATCCTTGAGATAAAAGCAGACTGCTGGATGCTAACTGAAAGCTTCCTCTATGAATGATTTTAATTTTAAAATTAAGGAATTATTCCTAGCTCCTTTCCAGCTACGACACCTCACATACCCTCTTTCTGAGCACAAATGATTCCACTATTCATGATGTCAGAACTTCAATCTTCATCAGGTTTATTAAGCTTCTGATTATGAGTTTTAGAAATTACAAATGACATCATAATGTAATGTTTAACCAGAAGGGATTGTAATAATTAAAGTTTGATCTTTTGACCACATTACAGCATTAAATTTCCTATGGCACAAAAATATTTATTGAGGATATAAAAAGCAAGGATAAACACTCCACTTTTTTGTCATTATTATTTAGTTACTTTAATCACTGAACCTGCCTGGTTCCATTTCTGTAAACGCTACACTATGTGACCTACCTTGACCAATACACTTTACAAGCTGGAATCATCACCATTAAACTTGTGAAATGACTTTGCCAATATAGCTTGTACAAAAAGCCAATAAGTAAAAAATAGTTCTCCTATGGGCTGTCTTAGCATTTCTTGCCATGATTAATATAAGCAATTGTCTCAGTTTGACTATAAAGAAACTTATAACTAAACAGAAATAATGCTAATTGATGGCAAAGATAAATTTGTATTTTATACCATTGCCTGGAGTTTACATGCAAAATATGCTTTATGTGTGCCAGATTTACTGCATTACTAAAAGACATGGGAAGGTGATGGTGGGGATACACTTATTATTGTCATTTACTGAAATTGCTAAATGCAGAATATGCTGGCAGAGCAGTGAGGAATCTTCTTTATCAAATTTGTTAAAGCCTAGCCTAGCCTTCTTAGGTTTTTATTTCAACAGCTATGCCTCTACATGCGAGTAATAGCTTAGACTGATAAAAAAGTGCACTTCCAGAATTAGATTAGCTATTATAATATTCACTCATTATTAATAACAAACCAATATGAACACCATAAACTCTACTGCTTAAAATTGTCCAAGCAATTGTCTTCAATGTTACTCTACATTTTGAAACATCTCCCACTAATCTGTTGCAGCCTCAAAACTTTCAGAAGGGAGGCCTTTCAGTAGTATTCAGATGATGTGGTATTTGTAAGATGCTGCTGGCCAACATGCAGCTTTGTTTAGACCTGTTATTAGAGACAGATGACTTCTTTTTAACAAAACTGAAAAGAGAAAAGGAGGGACAGAAAATGAGTCTAATAATTAAAACAGTGCCCTGCAGAACATCAGGCCTATTCTCTGCTAAAAATGGTCTCCCTGTTATTAAACACAAACTATTCTGTCCTTCTAATCTAGAATTAATTTGTGCAATGTTTCTATTATTTATAATTTTCTGTCATCAGCTGCTCAGCAGATTAACAATATTTTACTTTCCAAGAATGATTATAATAGAAAGCTTTTGTATTCATCAGACTTTTAAATGAAGATATTAATACCTACATCTCAATACATATGTTGAATCACAGTTTAATTTTTAATTGCTACATGCATTTGTGCATGTTGTATATCTGTATATGTATATGCTGATTATTGGAGTAGTTTATATCACAAAGGCTAAGAATAATTAATTTTAGTCACAAAACCAATTATTGTGCCATTGTTCTCATCAAAATTAATTCTTTATAGACATTCAGATCTTTTGGCTATTGATCAGAAAACTCTCTAATTGCTATTCCCTAAATTTAACATTTCAGAACCTAATTCAAAACCTCTTGAAGCCAATGGAGAAACCCCCACTAATTTAACTGGCTGTTATGTCAGAACCTTAACATATTTTATTTCTACATCTCTTTATTTCTTAAGAAAAAGATAATGTCTTTTAATGCTATCAGAAATGAAGGACAAAAAGGAGCAATGGACAGCAGGAAGAATGTGTAGCTACTTCAAGTTAACTACTTTCAGAAGACACAGAATTTGTATTTGGTGAAGGGAAATGAAATGTGACCTTTTTTCCTCCAAAACCTAAAAGTCCATTCAGCAAAACTGGGATAAAGAAGCCACTAGGAAACTTGAAGAATACTTAGGTCTTGATTCAGCAAAGCAGTTAGACAAGTGCTTACCTTTAAGCATGTGATTATTCCTACTTGAATCAATGGACAACTCTACCCCACATCAGGGGGAGGGGGTAAGAATTTCAGTAAGTGGGTTCATGATTACATTCATTATTACGGTAAAGGATTATAGCCAATCTCTGGTCACAGGTACAGCCTAATTTATATAAATTCTAAATTTTTACTGCCTAAACCTGAAGACTTAAACTGACACTTCATTTACAACAATGTGTTGAGCCACTAAAAGACCAAATTTACATATTCTGAAGTTGAAGAGGTGACAGGGTAGGATTTAATATCACTAAATTCAGCCTTCTGGCATGGAACCTATGTTAGTCACCATGGAGCAGCTCTTCCAGGGGAATTGATATCAGCTGTAAATAGTTTACTTTTGAATAGGATGAATCCTTTTGGGTTTCTCACTTTCCTCCAGAAGTTAGAAAAGCAGATTAGAGAACTATGGCACCATCAGTTTTTAGGTATCTAAAATTAGTGGAGATGATGAAGCTAAACATAGTTTTATACCTTCAACATGTGTTCCTCTGGCCCAGCTGAACAGGTAGTGAACTGCAAATACATTAAGCAATAAATTAGCTGCTATGGGTATTTAATGAATCCCATTTATCTGTATTTACACACTTCCAACTCCAAATGACTGTTCAATTAAGTGCCTTCATTTGCATTCCATGTGCAAAACTCTTCTGTCTTCTCCCCACCAAAACCAAGTATCAATGAATGCACAATTACCTAATGAATCTGTGTGCTATTATGGTATTTAGCTCATGTGTAAATAGATACACTTTTTAAAATGTGGAGCTAGGTAATAAATCAATTTTCCAATGACAAGGGAAAACAAATTAAGGTTGGTGGTTATAGTTCTTTGATAACTCAAATGGCTATGAATGAACACAGCCTGAAGGCAGCCAAAGCCTCCTATTGAAATCAATGCCAGAAGAAAACATGAAGAAGCAGAATAATAAACAAGATAAATTTGAATAGAAATTCACCAATTATGAATTATTATAGGTGATACCAAGATCAGTTCCTGGACAAATAATGGAATCATGCAATCATAATGCCTCTATTCAAAATATATAGATTAAACTACATCCCAGATATTGAAAACAAATCATGTATATCTGTAGCAATTTAACTAAAATTATATAAATTATTACATTTTTGCTTTCTAAACAGCTTCCTTGATTTTAAAGTAGCTTATGCAGCTGTTTTCAAGGTTATGACATCTTACTCCATTTTTTATAATCACTAAAATTATCAGCTATCAGTCAGCTGTGCTGGCTGTGCTACTCTCAGCCTGTAGGCCACTCCCAGCCAACTGCATGGGGGAACAAAGTAAGAAATAGAGAAGGCTTTGGTACTGTGCAAGCAGTGATAATTAAAATGCTGCTGTTTCAGTCACACATACAAAGCATGACACTGTAGGGGCTGTTATGAATAAAATTAACATCTTCTCAAGCAGAGCCAATATAGTGTCTACCTTTGAAATAAAGTTTCTTTTGACAGCTAGGTGTCCCATTTTTGCCCTGTTGTCTTGGTAGGTCTTATAAAAAACACTATTACCTTTACAATGTAAGATTATCTAATATCCTAGGGAACTCTTCTGGAATTGTAATGTCTCAGAACAGTACAGAAATAAGAAAGTATGTGAAAGGGAAAGCCTATGAACAGGAAATAAAGAAAAATAACAGTGAGATTCATATTTTAATTAGAGGAATTATGACCAGAAAATAACTATTTTTATTATTGCATTGTCTTGTAAGTAATCCTTTAAAATTCTCTGGAAGTAGTACTAGCTCGAGTCAGACTCTCTTGTAAGCAATTTAGTCCAAAGTAAAATGTTACCTTAAAGTAAATAGAAAGCAAAGTCACAAACAATTAATGTTGTAGTGAGTAGTGTTTGGATCAAGGAACGGCCAGATAACCTTTTAAACACTAATGCGTATTAAGTGATTGCTCTAGTTTTTAAACTAAACATTATAATATTATGCAAAATGGAAAGAAGTTAACAAGCAGAGTGAAAGTCACAACCAACTCAATAAGCAGAAGGCAGTGTGGTTCTGACCCTCAACCCTCTGATGTAAGTAACTAAAGCTAATTAGAGCTTCCTGATCCACAGTTACTTACATATTTATAGCAGTAGGAACTTGAAAACACCAGCATTTACAAGGAATAATTTACTAGTCATAATATCTGCAATTCTGTAATTTCTCTAAGTAATTTTTGCCTTTGCCAGATGCATGACAAAATTAAGCTTCCCAGTTATAATTCTGCAATTGTCTTGACAGTGCCCAGCCTGTTTAAGTGAATTTTGGGTGGTATCTTTTTATGAATGAATTAGTGGCTTCATCAGTATTTTAGTATGGAGCAAAAAAATATTAATTGACAGGAATAATGAGGATATTGGATTCTTTTAACTTTTTAGTTGAGAAAGAAAGGTGATCCTGCAAATCTCATTCATACATAGTCTTACTTATTTTTACCAAACCTCCTGTTAGAGAGCTTCTCCATATGTTTTTCTGGCATAGGAATAAAAGGTTCAGTGAGTGTGAACTATGTAATTTTTCAATTAATTGACAGCAAGGCATTTTTTTTACCTGCAAGAAAATACTGATCTATTTATCTTCATGCAGGAAAGGAAATATACAGTCTCTATCAGTCAACCTAACACTGACATACCTACCATTCTTGGTCATGTTCCAAGTCTTTTGGGCTTAATTTCTAACATTGCTCACTGACTTCAGGCAGGGGCTCGCACTGAGATCACCTGCAACTGCTGCTGTTCCTTTGCTGCTCAACTGTGCTCACATTTTACCCTTCAGCACAGAACAGGCTGCTTGTGCAGGACATGCTGAGGGGGACAATGTGCAAGGAACCTCAATAAGTCTGTCTACGTGGTTTTTTAGAGAAATGTCATTGTTAGCTTTATATTGCCCTCACTTAAGCCTGACTGAATGGTATTACTGTTGCTGAGCCTAAACCAACATGTTGAAACAGAGAGTGCATTACTGTTATGTTACATTACACAAAATTATCTCACATCTGCCTGACAACAGTGCAGATGACTTAAGGTTTTGAGGATTAAGATTTGATGTTATCACTAGGAGACCCATTTGACTGCAAATTTTTTTCCTCAAATATGAGTTCTTTCTTAGTTGTGTGTATAGCAGCCCTGTGGAAAAACTTGCATTTTGTTCTCAAAGAGAAAATTTCCCAGTACAAATTACATAGTGATATAAAGATTGGCTTATAGCAACCTTTCTGAAGAGGAGTCAATTTATAAAATTAGTTTTTCTCGTGCTGTTAATAAAATACTGGGTTTTAGCTTTCATTTTCATTCAGCAGATAGGAAAAAACATTAAAGAAAAATGACAGGAAAGATTTTCTGGTCAGAATATCTTTTTTTCCAGTGCTAGCACTTCTTAATTAGTTTAAAGATAAACCAGCTAGAGAAGATTGTGTGACTGCTATTTAGAGTGATAAATTTACAAAGAATTTTAGTACTTGTCTAGATTGTGGTTTTGTCTGTGACTGTGTGTAAAGATTTCCTGTCTTTTCTTTTGGGTTATGTTCTACAGTGTTTAGGAACAACTAACTTGATCTTCCAGATGAAGAAAATGTAATGTAAAATCCAAGTATGTGGATCATAAAGTCTGTGAGCAACAGTGGAGCACAGATGTTTTTTGTTGTTGTTGATTTTGTGTTTTGTTTTGTGGGTTTTTTTTTTCCAAAATGGAAAGTAATTAAAAGAATCTTACTTGTTTCATAGTATATCTCTTGTTATTATTATGCTCCAAAGTTGAACAAATATTATCCTCATATTCACTGTATTCTGATTTGTTTTATTCTGTAAATTTGCCCATAAAGATTAGATTTGAAATAAGCTTCTGTGCTGCCTTTCTTCATCAACTAAGACCAGTAGTATCTTTAACTCCCAGAGACAAGAATGTTTATAGGAAGAGAAGGATAATTTCCTCCGTGATATATTTTTGAAGAGATTTATCACAGATTTTAAGAAAATGGTACAATAACTAGTAGAGGGTACCAGAAATTTCTTCTCTTCAATCCTTTCTCCTGATAATTTTCTGGTTTAGAGTCTAGGGTTGCTTGCTTATTTATGGGATAGTTTATCCTATCACGTTTTCAAATATTAGCAATTCTCCATGAGAAAATGGGGAGATTCATCTAACCAGTCATAACCATTGAAAGGTAAAGTAAGTTGCAGTCAGAACCATTTTCCAGGGTTACTCTCCAGGTGGGCCAGGGAGGTAGGCAACTTTAGAGTTGTCTCCATCCCATCAGCCTTTAAGTGTGATGAATCTTCTACCATCAGCTTCAGAAGGCTCCTCACACTACAATGTTGGAGTAGATGTAGGTGTGTGTTTTCTACACAGCTAAAACAGGAAAGGAGGATGCTCATCCAAGCTGCAGATAATATTTCATAACATCTAACTTTACAATGCATTAGGACCTAGTGAATTTAGTAATCTGCTCTGTAAGTGTTCCTCTGTGCAGAGCCACTGCAGAAGAGACCTGTTTTTGAGTTCCTATTGTCAATCAGCCCTTGCACCTGGCAAGAGGTCAAGATCAGTGTTAACTAGGTTCTTCGTGTATACTCAAAAACTATAAGCTCTGGTGCAGTCTCTAGAAGAGTGTGATGAATATAACACCAATTAGCATAAGATACTCCCTGATTCGTATTCTTAGGTATGCGTTGAGTGATAGAAGCTTCAGGGATTCTACTTAGAGAAATATGATCTGTATCCTGCCACTGAAAGTCCTCATAAAGGACTGAGCAAATAATACAGATATGTCACCTTCTGAACACTAGTCTGAATTTTATCTATTAATTGCATGACCTAGGTAATCTGATTTTTGGTAATATTTTACCTGAGATTTTCATATAATCTAATAATCATTGTTTAAGGCTTAAAGCCAATGCAGATGAAAGCTTTTACAAACTGCTATTCCTATTTTCTCAATGGGAAAATTGTTTTAGGAAACAGTAATTTCTGGCATTGACATAAGAATAATGGTTGAACATTTGCTTTCTAATTCATTCTTCTGTATTTAATCCAGTAAGACATTATTGCTAAAATTGGGAAGAAGTTAAGGGGAAGATGACAGAGAATCACAGTACATTTTCCAATGTAAGACCTGCACATTTCTAACGTGTTTTCAAAGCCAAAGAACAGCCTTTAGGGATCCTATGATAGTGTTTATTTTCTGAGGACAAGGGCCAAGAAGAAAATATTTTAAAATACAGCACAGGCTATACTACCTACCAGTAAGCTTTCTGTACAAAGCAACTAGATTACTTGACTGTCTCTTGGGATCCTGAGAATTAATTAATACTTGACTGGCTCTTTGAAGGTATAAAGTATGGAGTCCTTCCACAGTTAATGCAGTAACTAAGTTTACTTTTAAAGTGTATTATAGGTTTCTGTGTCCCTTTTTAATTATGTATCATAAATGCCAGATGTTCTGGGTCCACAAAGTGGCACTGATGTGGGGATAGAAGTAATGTTGTTTCAGTGACTTTAATTATGCATTCCTATACTGACAGCAATGCAGGGATTTGGTAAGTGCTTTAAATTAGAACTTTTTGGCACTGGGATATTGTAGCATAAAAATTACCATTAAGGGAATTTTATCTAAAGTTGTTGATGTAATTTTTTACTTAACCATGTGTCTGGGTTTGATTATGATTCAGAGCACTAGAAGTGCAGCAATCAATATCCTTGTGTTTTGCCACTCACAGGCCACTAACTGCATCAAAGCTTTAAAGATCAAGGTTTTTTATATAGGGGTTTTGTTTGTTTGTTTTCAGCTCTTAGTCTCACTTTTCTGCTTCATCATTTGGACTAGATTGCTTGACTAGACAGCTTTGAGGTCACTGTCTTCATTGCTGTCATTAATAACTGAAGAAACTCCTGTGGGAAGTGAGGTGTACCCCTCTGGGTAATGGAGAGATCCGTGCCCAAAATACTAAATCTGCTGGAGACTTATGCTAAGGGACCTTTTCTGCTCACTTCAATTTGTACTAATGATGCCCCTATCACCCAGCACCGTGTTGTGCAATACCTTTGTTTCTGTTTCTGTGTCTTCTCATCTAATTTCTTCAATCCTGTTGAAATTCCTGTCATAGTTTGCATTAAAGGTCAGTGTCTTTCATGGTAAGAATCACCCTTTTCCAACATGTACATACAGTGCTTAGTGCAAAGGAATCTTTAAAATAAATAGATGCACAGAGATGTTACTGCAATGCAAGTAATAACAGTCCGTTGGGTTTTCTACTAAGCCTCATTCTTGGTTAGATATTTGAGTCTGTAGGAGATCAATTTTTACTACTCATATTTCTTCTGATGTCCTTAGGAGAGCAATAATTGCTTTCCTTTTATGCAATGGTTAGGGACAACATATACGTGTTTTTTTTGTAGACTGCTGATAGGGTAATGAATTTTCAGAAATGAAGTTGATACTGTAGTGGGTGAAGTAGAGCCCCATCCAGACATCACACCTCATTTAGAACAAAGCTACAGATCTCTGCAGTATAGCACGTGGAAAGTGGAAAAGTGCTGATGCAAGAATCACAAAATATTTCTGTTCATTATTTGGCAAGTTTTTCCCTTTGATAGTATGTGAATTATTTTTTTAAAGAAAGAGATTTATCTGCCAAATAGCTTTGATATTGATAGTAACAACTGAAAAGTTAGTGCTGTAGTATATTAAAGAATGGGTTTTGTTAACTCTAGAGAATACATGGGTATTTATAGAGCTGAATTTCCAGTTCATATTTAGCTGGTAGTCAGTAATGTAGCAATAAAACAAATTTACTTTTCAAGTAAAAGGTCAGAATAAATGCTCGGCTCCTCCAGCAAAGCTATAATGCGTCTTTATTTTCTGAGAACAAAGTTCAAAGAGATCTGATAGTATTATAGTAATTAGGACTTACTAAATCAGTCCTGTAAAACTATTAAAGATTCTCAGCAAAATATCAGCTATTTGTTTTACGTGGGAGAAAGCAATTACTGCTCCTTCGTGGGGGCAGTTTCAGGGCTGAAGCTTATGTGTTTCTTCATTGCATTCCAAGTAAAACAAGCTGAAATGGATGCAAATGCGCTGTTTGACATTCTGGTGTGTTGTAGCAAACTGTGATCTGCAAGTTCAGACCTGCCATCCTTGCTGTTGTTGGATAGGAACTGAAGCAACTGATTCCAGGTCTGACATAGAACACTCTGAGAGCAGATACACCTCTGCAGTGCAGTGTTCTTACGTTTGGTATAGTTTTAGTGACAGAAGCTTGGAAGGTCATTTATAGTACATAAATGTTCAGAAGTGTTTTGCCGGTTGTGTTATCAATAACTTTTATTATCAGTAACTTTAGAAATAACTTGCAGGCCTGAAATATCCATTCACATGCACATGTCCAGCATTGATTCTACTAAGCTTAAGAACCTCAGACAGAAAAATGCCAAGGCAATATATTAGTTCACATGTACTGCAGTGGGAAAAGAGTACCTAATTGCATGGTGAAGAATTCAGTCCTCTATCCTTTTTTCTTCCTCTCCCTAAGAATACTTGTTTGGAAAGCTCATTTTAGTTATAGGGTATCTTTCTTTTTGGTTGTGTGCATTGTTGTTGTTTTTTTTTTTCCTGTTTATTTTATTATATTCTATTTTTTATGGGTTTTTTGTTATTTTTGTTTATTTTGTTATTTTTTTTCCTTTTAAGAGTTGAATTTTGTAAAAAGCAGATTACTAGCTAGTTCTTCATAGGACATTGAAATTTTTTTGTTCCTGTCTTGATTCTGATTACTATTGTTGCTCTTAATAGCATCCCACAAATCTAGTAACTGCCTTTATTTCTGCTTCCCTCATATGAGGTAAATTATAGGTTGTCTAGAAAATAATATGGCCAATGGCCAGGTATGACTATATTAAAAGGGTACAGGGGAGGGATATGCACCACAAGAACATTTTTACCACAGTGACAGATTAGATGAGACAGTACCTGAAGGATGAAAATTACTGTAAAAAATAGCACCACTTAAAAGCCCCAAATTGATTTAAGAACAAAATCACCTTGATTTACATTGTGGGTAAACATAAGGATTGAGGACATTTCAAATAAGATGTCAAATATTGAATTACTTAATTTTAAATTTAACAACTCATCTACAAAAAACCTTCATAGAAAATACAGAAATGTAGATGTCAGGGCAGGAAAATCAGTATGGGAAGGAGATGAGAAATGAAGACTGTCAGGCAACGTTAACTTGACAACTGTTGTCCTGACCTGGTTTGTTAATGACAGCTAGAAAACACTCTATACACTCATCTGACAGGGTAAGAAGAAAGCACATCCATGGAAAACCCAACATAAGAGGTACAGTGAACCTAACAGGAGTCATAACATCCATATTGTGAAGCTGACTCTCTTTGGCTGCACAAAGGCCTTTAACTTCCATATGTTCACAAACTACTTTCATGTCTCTCAGATCATCTAATAAGACAAACTTTGCATTGAAACAAACAAAAATCATTCCCTACTGCACAAAAAAATCCAACTCTATTTTGCTAATACATGTTGCATTTTATCTACTGGTATTCCATTTTAAATCTGCATAACATGTATTCTCAGGAAAACACTCAGCTTTAAGATGAGTTGGTACATTTGGTGAAGAGGAACTTCCCTGTAAATGTCTTGGAGAATTTCTGGAGGTGATTATAAACATGCCTAACTTCAGTTTTACCAAAATTGTCTCTTTGGTTTAATTATTCTACTGTGCAAATTCCTGATTAAAAATACCTTGTGAAGGGAGGAAAGGATTTGAATAAAATTTGAAAGTACAATAAGCATGCATACAGCTATACATTTTCTCCTACCTCTTGAGAAAAGGATGGGTTAAGCTTGGTGGTGGGTGATACTTTCTGTGGAGATGTTTACAAATGTCAAGTAGCTAACTTGACCAGCTAACTGAAATAAAAGCTCTAGAGAGTAAAATGTAAATGTGACCTGATGAACTGAAGAATAACAGTGAGCTCTTCTCAGTAAGAATATTGTTTAGCAGGGACTATTTCCAAAGTCTCCAAAGTTCAAAGGAAATTGTTGAGCATTCTATACTATATTTAGGCTATCACATGGGAAAGATTTTTAAATATATTTTTTAAATACAAGATTGAGGGCTGTATAATGCTTAGAAATAAGTGGTATGGTATAGCATGATATTTAGGAGCAAAATTTAGAATAGAGTGCTGTATGGGAGAATTCAATGTGGAATTCATAAAGGTGTGAAGTCCATTTACTGTCTTATTGCCTCTAAAAGATTATATCTGGGTTTCTAAGAAGCTTTCTCTACCTAAGGAACTGCACTAGTGTTTTGAAGCACAACATGAAAGAACTTTCATGAAACTGAAATGTCAATTGTTAGGAAAAGAACAAATCTAAACCCAGCCTGTGCAATATTGCTCATAATGTAGACTTGAACTTACTTGTAGACATTGTAGCAGATCTTGCTTTTTTATCACTGCTTCTCTTTCAGCCTGTTTCATCTTAGAAGCCATCACAATATTGTCGGTAAAGTGCTGACCTGAGAATGATGCCTGCAAATATTTGTAGTATTTTTATTGTAGTTACTTTATTTCACAGACAGAGAAATTCATCACTGGTTGATCCATAAAAAAGCAATATAAAACATTACAATTGAGGAAATAATGTTTTTGGTTTTGTGGTTTTCGTTTGTTTGTTTGTTTGATCGTTTTTGTTTGTTTTTTTTTTGTTTTGTTTTGTTTTTTCCTATTTGCTAAAAAGGAAGAATTGCTCTTTGGTAGCTTGATAAAGGGGAAAATGGGACATTTCATATTGTTTGCAGTTTCTATCAATAGTAGTGGAACTTATTTTAGTTAATTTTAATTAATAGTAAACTGGGAGTCAAGTCCCAGTTAGTCTCTTCAGCTTCCAGCGCAACTGCTGGAGAAAGACAAGCTCTGTCAGATGACAGTTCATGTTATCAAAACAGCTGCTGAAAAGAATCGCACCCATTCTGCTAGTGTGCTTATTACTGTGTATTGGCAAAGATAACTTGCTTGAGCGAGATGCCTAACTCTTACATGACAAGCTGAGTGAGGTGTATCATGTAATATACAGTGAATGAGAGTCACTTAGGCTGTATTTAGACTGTGTATGGGAGATGATTGACACTGCTGTTGTGACAATAAAGGATGTAAACAGAGATTTAAGAAATGCAGAGCTCATGTTACTGTGGGCTTCCACATCCAGACTCGCCATAGCTGGGTAGTTGTGATGCTCAACTTAGAACCTTTACATAGGCAGTTTGCAGCTCTTTTTCTGTCTAGGTTACACAATATAGGTATTAAGAGCTTTGAATTCCTAATAGTTTTCTTGAACAGAAAATCTATGACAAATTCATAATAAGGAACTGTCTTCACCATGGTTAGACAGTCACTAGTACCTTAGGGTCTGATGATTTATAATTTGTTCAGGATCTTCTTTCTCAGTATACAGTACAGCATACAAAATGAAAAAGGCATTCAGAAGAAAACAAAAGGATGGAGGAGACCTGTAGGATTACTTTACAATAAAATACTAACAAGATGTCTAACTTTGGCATATTGCTGGGTCAGTGTGACATGGGTCTAGTGATTTGAATTGCTTCTGAAATAATATGCTTATATTCCTATTTTGTATGTATTTAATAACCTCCTTATTTGACACATGTAGCAATATATAATTTACAGCTGGGTTGCAGAAAAAATATCAGTATTACATAGGTTGCTTTAGATCTACTGATTCCTCTGTTGGCTTCAGAAGGGGAGAATCTTGGCTCTTTTCTTCCATAAAACAAACATTATTCTGTTACTGTCTCTTCTTTGTATCATAGCACTGGCTTTTCTTCTCCTGTATGTCTTCAGCCTCATTCAGTAGTATATTGCCATGCTTGCATTATTATCAGGAACCAGAGAAAATCACTTGCAATCATAGTTAGAGGAATTTATGAAAGATGATGTTGCTCTGTTAGGTTTTTTTGCTTTAGAAAAGAGAAGCTTGTTTGAGAGTAGTAACCCTGTAATATTAGTCAAGACTTTCAAAGGAATTTTCCCCCATGCCCAGTCCTCATTCTGCTGAACATATACAGCTTCGTAACTCCAAAACACATTCTCCATAGCCAAAATTTGGCTTTTCAAACCCACACATTCAAATGCTTCATAATGATTCATTTGTTCCTATGTTGCATGTTTGGTAATGAACCTGCCATCTGATTCAGCATCTTAAGTCTTTGCTGCCAAATGATTCCACATGTGCCTGTTGGCATGTTCTATTTCACATGCTCTGGTCTATACTCTTCTCCTAGCTACTCTTTCTCCCAGACTTTTGTGTCTTACCTGCAGCATTTCCTGCTATGAGCTGGAGCTTCTCTCCTATGAAGACAGGTTAAGGCAGTTAGCGCTATTCAGCCTGGAGAAGAGAAGGCTCCGGGGAGACCCTTATAGGGGCCTCCCAGTACCTGAAAGGGCCTACAGGAAAGCTGGGGAGGGGCTTTTCACCAGAGAGGGCAGTGGCAGGACAGGGGGGAATGTTTTTTTGACTGAAAGAGGGGAGATTTAAGTTAGACATCAGGAGGACATTCTTCACCATGAGGGTAGTAAGGTGGTGGCTGCCTAGGTAGGTTGTGGAAGCCCCCTCCCTGGAGGTGTTTAAGGCCAGGTTGGTTGAGGCTTGTGCTGCCTGGTCTGGTGTGAGGTGTCCCTGCTTGTGGCAGAGAGGTTGGAGCATGATGATCCTTAAGGTCCCTTCCAACTTTAACCATTCTATGATTCTATGACTCTATGATTGATCTGTTACATAATTAAATTAAAATAAATTAAAATGCTCATATGAAGGGAAGTGGCCTCTCTCAAATGCCTGGGCTATGATAAACTGCTAAACAGTGCAAACATCATGACTAAATTAACGAGAAGTGAATCAAATATAGCAAATTCATACAATACACAGCTGTAACTATCAAATACATCTGTTTTTTGAAAACAATGTATTTTAAAGTTAATAGATATCAAAATACATGTGTAAGGAGCTGTGTTCCCTTTGATTCCTTTGAAACAAAAGTAAATGAGGTGGTTTATTTGATTTATTATGGCCTGACCTTGCCTGTTACCTAATGCAGCAAATACCTTGCCTCACATGGAGAGCTTTTCAAACCCACACATTCAAATGCTTCATAATGATTCATTTGTTCCTATGTTGCATGTTTGGTAATGAACCTGCCATCTGATTCAGCATCTTAAGTCTTTGCTGCCAAATGATTCCACATGTGCCTGTTGGCATGTTCTATTTCACATGCTCTGGTCTATACTCTTCTCCTAGCTACTCTTTCTCCCAGACTTTTGTGTCTTACCTGCAGCATTTCCTGCTATGAGCTGGAGCTTCTCTCCTATGAAGACAGGTTAAGGCAGTTAGCGCTATTCAGCCTGGAGAAGAGAAGGCTCCGGGGAGACCCTTATAGGGGCCTCCCAGTACCTGAAAGGGCCTACAGGAAAGCTGGGGAGGGGCTTTTCACCAGAGAGGGCAGTGGCAGGACAGGGGGGAATGTTTTTTTGACTGAAAGAGGGGAGATTTAAGTTAGACATCAGGAGGACATTCTTCACCATGAGGGTAGTAAGGTGGTGGCTGCCTAGGTAGGTTGTGGAAGCCCCCTCCCTGGAGGTGTTTAAGGCCAGGTTGGTTGAGGCTTGTGCTGCCTGGTCTGGTGTGAGGTGTCCCTGCTTGTGGCAGAGAGGTTGGAGCATGATGATCCTTAAGGTCCCTTCCAACTTTAACCATTCTATGATTCTATGACTCTATGATTGATCTGTTACATAATTAAATTAAAATAAATTAAAATGCTCATATGAAGGGAAGTGGCCTCTCTCAAATGCCTGGGCTATGATAAACTGCTAAACAGTGCAAACATCATGACTAAATTAACGAGAAGTGAATCAAATATAGCAAATTCATACAATACACAGCTGTAACTATCAAATACATCTGTTTTTTGAAAACAATGTATTTTAAAGTTAATAGATATCAAAATACATGTGTAAGGAGCTGTGTTCCTTTTGATTCCTTTGAAACAAAAGTAAATGAGGTGGTTTATTTGATTTATTATGGCCTGACCTTGCCTGTTACCTAATGCAGCAAATACCTTGCCTCACATGGAGACATGTTAACATCAGTGTGTCTCTGTCCTGTAAAAGTCTACCCATTTGATTTAGGGCAGAAACACTCAGCATCATAAAATTTTCAATCCAAGATTTGTGCTGTTTACTTTCTTTAATAAAGAGCTAAGCATATATAAATTGTTCTGAATAAATATTAATGTCAGTAACTGTGGAGGATTTTCATTATTTTCCTGGCTTTCCATTTTAAAGAATGCTACATCCTGCACAATGTTATAGGTAGTAAAGATTTGATTGAATATGCTGATCTGAGTAAACTATGTTTGGGAGAATAGACTGTTTTATATATTGTTCTTTACCTTCCCTAGCATTGTCTCCCTCTATATATTGAAGAATCATTCTCTTTTTCCTCCTTATCTCTTTAATATCACACAGATTGCTAAAATAAATCTCAAATGTTCCTCTATTACATCTCATTTACATCCCTTCTTGACAGATTTTTCACTGTTTTCAGAACTGGCAATGTAATAAAGATGATATGAGTCATAAGAAACTGGAATAGAAGATAAAGGCAAAATTATAAAAAAACAAAAATGAGAAAAAGTGAGGAAGAGTTGTGAGTGATTTAGTTACAGATATTAAAATATATATAAAAGGAGGGCAAAATTCATCCAAGTAAGATGCATTAGAGTAGATTAACTAAAAATATCAAAGGGTAATACCTTTTTGTTCATTTATACACAGAGCTGAAAGGTAGATAAATCCTCACCAGGCAGAGAGCAATGTCTGTTCCTTGATGGCAGGTATCTGTGCAGCTCTGTTCAAAAAAGTTATGACTGCAGATTTGCTAGTATTTGTCTGTGCTGGCACAGAACAAGCAGCAGGGCTACCAGCAAAATTACTTGTGCACATGTAGGATTAATTTAAATGGCTCACAAAGCAATGAAAATCGATGCAGCTTTTCAGAAAAAAATACTTCATCATCTTTTCCTCATACAGAATTTAAAAAAATGTCTTAAATTTTAAAATGGAGCACGCAAAGAGGATGAATACAATGAAAATAACATAAAACTGCAACTTGTTCAGCATGATCATACATTCCACATATTTTTTTCAGCTGAAAAAAGCAAAATTGTCTTTGTATATTTGTATGTTTATTTCTATTTGTAGCTGCTCTGGTTTGTGGAAACTTTCTTAAAATCAGTGATGCTATACTCTAGAGCCAAACATATCTCTCATACTCGTGTTCCTATAGTAAGTATTTTGCAAGTGATATGCCAACAGAATTACAGATGACTCTGCTCCCACGTTATCCTAAGGTTGGCCATAGCAGCTCAAATCAAAAGCCTGTGCATCTTAGCACCTTGCCTCTGATGGGAACTAATAGCAGATACCTTGAAGAGAAGAGAAGGGCAGAATAAACATAGAGCACAGAAAAAGTCAATCTTTACTGAACACCAGAGAGGTGGAGGCCAAGAATACCAGACATGTATTTGTTTTGTGTTTTTAATAAATTTTGCTGGATTGCTTTTCCACAAATTCATCTGTGAGTAGTGTACACCTCAGTTACTATGCATGTCATTGGGCTGGAGCCCAGTTCAAATGTTAAAGAGATTTCTTGATCAACCACAATTAATTTTGTTAGGTTAGAAGAATTTAGAGCACCAAACTGTTTAGTATATTTGATTGTAAACAAGAAAGCACAGAATTGGCTTTGTCCTGGATAACTTAATCTGTGGTATTTCAACCTTATATTCATTTACTCTTGTGAACAATGTTAATTTGTCAGTATTTTGTGTACAAATTAACTCCTACATATCTGACCAAGAACTGTGATTAATATTTAGCAAGGAAAATGTTTTGCTGTTTCTTGGGTCCATTTTATTTCTTTTTATTCAAAGGCTATTAAACTTCTCTTCAAAACTGCAATTTCAGTATTAAATATTTTTTACTTTTTGCTGACAGACCTTAACATTTTCACAGTAAGCTCCAAGCCATTCCTTTTCAGAAACCACTGATAATTTAAAGAGGCAATTGCCTCTTTAACCTCATCCTGTGAAATCTGATCCAATGGAGAGTAATGGAATCCTTAACTTGAACTCCAGGAGGCTGGACGTTAGGCAAACAAGTCTTAGTCTGGGCAACACCAATATTTCTTTTAATAAAAGCTTTTTGCAAATCATATAACAAGGGAATGTATCCAGGTTTAGAGGTGTTAGTGTATTTTAATTATTGTGTTATTATTACATCTTAATTGCTAACTTACTTGCCATAAAGTTTAAAATATAAAGGAATTCACATCTGAACTTTTATGTACATGCTTCACAGATCATCCACTATAGTAAAGCATATTTATTAATGACTGCATCACTTGTCTACCTTCTTTTCAAATCAGATGAATCCTACTAAGAGTGCCAAATGCAAATGTTAAATTATATTCTCTCTTCACCATATGTGCCCAGAACTTATATTACTAACATGGTAGCCTTGATCAGTAGGAATTATTATCTTTGTAAAAAATCCATGCTGTTGAAGTATGACAAATATATAGTGACATTTTGCTAGGATTATGCCCAGAATAATATTGCTGCTGACACTGACTATAGAAATCACTCCTAACAGGGTAGGTTTACACTGTTGTTAATGTATCTGCAGCTGTTTAATAAACAATGAGTTAAAACAAGTATAAGCTACAAAACAGACTGCATATTTTTTTGCACAGTGTCATGATATCAGAAAAAGAAAGTAGATACTCCATTTTGTTCTGACTAGAGTTACTAGAGCTTTTTTTCTAGTAATATTTAATGAATAAGACACCGGGGAGTTCAGGCAGTGCAAATGGTAGAGCAGTCTCCCATTTTATTTTTAGCTTTAAAATATTGTGGTAATAAAATCTGTCATAATTAATTCCATCACTGAAACTTAGATAACAGAGACAAAAGTCTTTAGCAGAAAGAGGTCTTCTAGCCCTCTCTTGATGCCTGTTGTGGGGACTGCATTTGTGAGGCTAGCTTCATGTTGCATTTTTCTCTTGAGAGAAACAGGCTTTCCTATTATACATATTTCTGCGACATGCTGTTATTTTTAATTTCTAAGTACCACATCCCAGATTAATGAATTTGGTACTAACAAAACAAACTGAACTTAGACCAAAATTTTATCAATATTTCATGTAGAACTGCAACGGTCCCTGAAATTTATTTGTATACTGGAACAAAACTGAAACTGGAACCAATAAGAACATTTATAGTCACAGGTGAAATGAAGTTAAAACTAAAGAAAAAAAAGTTGTAGTTTAACATCTTGTTCAGTATCTTTCTGTCAGCCAGTATTCAAGCTTACGTAAATAAATACATTTCATACAAGAGATATCAGTGGCAAATTCATGGCCAAGGCTATAAAATATATACTAGCAAGTCAGGTGTTGTGGGTTTGTAGCATACCAGCAATGAGACAGTCATCGTAAGTTCATGAAGAAGAGAAACACTTAAGTAGTTTGAGATCAAAGAAGTAAACTACCTCGTGTTCACCATAGTGCTGGATTTTGGGTTAGCACAGCTGGATTTTGGAGTGGTATCCTCAGGCAGTACCACTCTGGACACTACTGTAGAACAGCTGGCATCGCATTTCTGACATAGCATGGGATTCAGGACAGGTGATCTATCTATCTGTTATCTATCTCTCTAACTTTTCTTCTTCTCTCTCTCTTTGTAAAATTATTAAGTAATGCAAGGCCTAACCATTTTTCTCAGGTTGTGCACCTTGAACATATCTGCATTGTGACTCTTAAAATACTCAGCCTTTATGATCATGCAGCCTGAGTTAGTTAATGAAGTATCAGTATTCTTTCTATAGTTTTAATGAAATCTAGTATTCAAATACAGACCTTAAGTGTCATTTCACCCTAATCTGATCAAGGAGTATTGGACAGTTGAGCATTTCTTTGTAACATAACATTTTAATCACTTTCCCTTGAAGGGCCAAGTCTGAAACTAAAGTTGGATCCAGCCTGCTCTCTGACGAGTTTAGAAAGCAAGGCAGTCCAGTCTGAATCTCCCTGGCTTGCCCTGCTTGCCTTGTGACAGGAGGACTGTTATCTTTAAAGACAGAATTTTATTGCCTATTTTGCTAAGTAATCAAAAATCCTTAGCACTCCTTAGTAGTACCCTAAATGGAGGATTAAAAAAAAAAAAAAAAAAGCTGTTTTCTTAGCAAAGCTATTTATGAGATAAATAAGATGAGCTATTTATGATTATAAAATCCATGGTTGGATGGAAAGGGTAATGCTGGCCATGATAGGAGTTTTTTAGTTTTAAAAGTAGTTCTACAGTTGATTTTCGTGACTACTTTCCTGTGACTTATAGTAAAAGGAGAAACATCTGTCCTGGTTTGAGCCAGGATGAAGCCAATTTTTCTTTTTACTGATTTTTTTTCCTTCAGTAAGCTTTCTTGTAACTAGCAACAGTGTGTTCTGCTAGGCTGATAAGACAGTGGAATGTTTTTCTAACTACTAAGGCTTCAAGGTTGCACCTTCACTCTACCGGCTCAGACAGTATGGGGAGATCTGTGACCCCCCCGTAGGAGGCTGAGTTAGACAGACAGCAAAATTGGCCAAAGATATTCCATTCCATATATCTGCATAAGCTCAGAGGAAGGTCAGAGATCACAGAAGACAACTTCCTTCCTTCTTCTTTTCCCCTCCTCTTCTGTCCATGGCTGGTTCATTAGTGTATGGTGACAACAATGAGACTCTTAATCTCAGGGTCGTGGGTTTGAGCCCCACGTTGGGCGCCAATAAATTGTTGTCACCGTTTGACTCAGGTCCGACAACAATGCTCTTGATCCCCTCCCCCTCCCAGCCAGGTAAGGAAGGAGAGAGAGAAAAAGAGAGAGACTTGGCTGGATTGAAAACTAAACTATACAGCTTTAATTAAAACACTAATGAATGATACAAGAAAATATATACAATTATATACAGATATATTCAGGTGTGGGCAAAAACCTCTCGTCTCCCCCCACCCCCAGCAACTCCCACAGGACTTCCCTGAACTGGGAAGAGTCCCGAGGAATCCCGGAGCTGCTGCTGGGGAAGAGCAGAGAGTTATGGGGGTCAGAAGATCTCGAGCCTGGGGGTCGACGGTGATGGATGAACAGAGTCCTCCCTGGACGCTGGCCATGGATGGAAGAGAAGGGAAGAAGAAGAAGGAAGGAAGTTGTCTTCTGTGATCTCTGACCTTCCTCTGAGCTTACGTAGATATATGGAATGGAATATCTTTGGCCAATTTTGCTCTCTGTCTAACTCAGCCTCCTACGGGGGGGTCACAGATCTCCCCATAGTGTCTGAGCTGGCAGAGTGCAGGTGCAGCCTTGAAGCCTTAGTAGTTAGAAAAACATTCCACTGTCTTATCAGCCTAGCAGAACACACTGTTGCTAGTTACAAGAAAGCTTACTGAAGGAAAAAAAATCAGTAAAAAGAAAAATTGGCTTCATCCTGGCTTAAACCAGGACAACATCAGTCACTCAACAGAACAACTCCCTCTATTTTCATTTTCCTACTATATTCCATGGCATTTTGTAGATAAAATCCATCAGCAAATCAAAACAGTCTTTGTGGTTCCCACTGCAATTTGCGAAGGTACTGCAGAAACTCAAATTTTCTTCTGCTATTCTAATTTATGCTGTCTGCACCAAGGCCACCATAAGTATATGTAAATTAACCTGAATGAAAAAAAAAATTAATCAGTCCTGGCTCTATCAAAGACAAATTTCTGGAAAGAAGGAAGACAAGTAGAAGAATTTCAAAAAGCTTTTTCATGTTAGTGAAGTGGAAGATAATTTTAATTTTGTTGTTTTTCATAATGGTGTTTATAACAACTTCTTTTTCAAATTAATGTGTTTTCTTGCAAACATTACTCTGCTTGACTTAAATGGAAACTTGGTTATTTAAATGTGCACCACAATGCACTCTAGGTAAAAATTAGACTTCGGGGCTATATATTTTTAACTAGAGAATAAAAACAAAACCAATATTATAGATGTTTATCACAGAAGGGTTTTTGTAAATCTGAAATTGGGTTAGGAATAAAAGCTTAAAGTCAAAATTAACACTTGGTTAGAAAATTTGAAGCAGCCTTTCATGACTGTTGTTTCTTAGCAAATTCTACCAAGCATAATACAAAGCCACCATCCATTTTGAAACACACCACAATGTGAAGTATTATATAGCTCCTGGGAAAAGGTGTGAGGACCTCATCTGAGGTAAGATGGTCAGAGTTATGAGCACTAAAAAGTAGGTATAGCATAAGCAAAAGGATGTTGATAGCTTTGGTGAATCCCATCATATACATTTTCTGGCAGAAAATGAAGGGACTGTTCACCTGAGGGCAAAATGGACATTAATTATTTTAATATGGAAAATGGAACATGGGTATTGCAGTGCTAACACTGGAAAGCACAAAAATGTAGTAAAAGACAAACAACTGAAATTTGGGATTGAGAAAAATGAGCTAACCCTAATAAAAAATAAAAAACAAAATAGGCATATATGTAATAAAGGTGAATTCAGAAAAAGGAGTCATGAGGGGAAGAAAAGCTTGATAGTGCCTTTCAAGAAAAACTTATGCTAATGATGTGGCAGAATAGAAGGGGAAGACCAAATTAATCCCATCATCTGTGTATTTAAGCAGCCTTTCTTCGTCCCAATGGAGAAATTAAAAAAGAATCAAAGCTGAGCTATAATTGTACGAGTTATATTGCAAGTTTGTTGGTTTTGGTCATTTTAGGATAAAAGAAAGAAAAAAAGATTAAAGGTAACATTCACTTCCATTTTAGCCAATGCAATGTACATGAATATATGAAAATACGTTTTACTAACTACAAGGGGGAAATGTTATGAGATGGTTGATTATATATGGTTTGTATGCTTGCTTGCTTGATGATCAACATCTGATAGAAAACATTAGACAAATAGGGCACAAGCTCATAAACACTTATACTTTGAAAGATGTCTGTCACCTGAGCTGTTCTCACTTTATGTTACGGAAAAATATCATTAATTTTGGTGATAAAAATGCCACCACATTTCACATAAATTAAACTTTTAGTCCAGCGTGAAAAAGTAGATCATGAACAGAAAAACACGAGTAGTGTACTGAACCATAATTCCTTGGCTAAAGATAAGCTAACAAAGGTGATGTCCATAAAATGAAAATGGTTTGGCTGGAGAAGACGACAACAAGGTAAGATATCCAAGTGCGTTGCTCTCACACGCGCTGCAGTGACTTAAGAGACATGAATGGGAAAAACAGATTTGGTAATAAGAAGACTCAGATAATTGCAATTCTGTTCAATCTAAGTGACGAAATAGATAGGTTTAAAGAACATATCTGCACAGATGCCCAAAATGTATAAGGGTTAAATATCTAAGAAGTGCTAAGAAGCTGAGGTTTTTAATTCTGAAAGTCCTAGTCCTGAGGCAGGAAAACAGTATGTACAAAAGTTAGGTTGTCCACAGATCCTTTAAAGAATGATACTTGATATTTTTTCAAGTCACACAAATATATCACACTTGATGACATAAGCTAAGTATTGTTATGCTCCAGCAAGGAAGGAATCTTCAGCAGTACTGTGTGGATATAAAAATATCTTTTCTTTAAATATGCTGAAATACACCATGCATCAGTTGTTACTGCTGCCAAAAGAAAGCTGGAGTATCCCCTTTCCCGAGTATACAGATTTTATTTTTCTGTATAACTTATGATGTGTAAATTGAATATAAATTTCAGTGCACTTTGCTGATTGCAGCTGCCTACTTTGAAATATTTGTCAGATTTTAATGGAGTATAGGCCAGATCTAAGCAATCAATGTATTGACTAGATTTTTTAAATGTCCTCTTTTACGCAAAATGCGGATTATATTAGCTAGAGCAAAAGTTCATGAGGGCATGGAGGATTTTAAACTACGACAGCAAGAACATACATCCAGACTCCCTCCCATATGGTCTGGCAGCTTTCCAAGGTAGAAATATGTTTACTAATATCAGGATAATGACTCAGAAAAATGTGACAGAAGACACACTACTTCCATTTGGGACCTGAAAAACATGAGAGTAGAGGAGCTTACACACCAGATTTATTTGAGTTAGTTGTGGCCTACCTGATAGCAATATCTGTCAGGAGGGTGTAATTCAGTTGGTGTAAGTTTAAGTGGCTTGCAGTGAAGATTAGTTTCATGGTGACAGTCAGAGGCTGGATAAAGGGTCACTTTTGAGACGAGAATCAATAATGAACGAAAGCCATTAATCCTTTTGGTGTAGTTGTGTAACATGTTAGTGGGAGCCTATGAGTTTTATATAAAATATAATATTCAGTGTATTAAAAAATGGACTTATTTGAACCCAGTCCTTCCAGGCAGAAGGCAGTGTTTTTCCTCACAGTAAGCTAATAATTGAAGAATGGTTTAGTTACAGACTAAGTCAATCAATATATGAAGACAGCCAGACCCCTAATTTTAAATTGTTGAAACAGATGATCTTAACTTCTGTTAGCAGTAGCTCTCCCATTTCAAGGGAGACAACAAGGAAAAGCAACAGTGCAAACCATTCTAGAGTTCAACTAGGTATGGCTTGTCAGATCACTAAGGGCTTGTGTCTGAGTGCCTAGAGGAGTGTTGCACATAAAAGTAGCTGGAAAGCTGTAATGAACTTTGCTTGGGGAAAGATGTCACTAACATTTCACTAATACTCTTAATTGTGCTATATTCCTATATGTATTTCCCCCTTTACTGTACTTGCAACTTCTCTTAGTTATCATCTGTAAGAATGATTAATAAGTCATCTATCATCTTCTTTCAGAATATGAATAGAAATCTTAAATTTCAGAGGTATGGGAGAACTCGCCTAAAACAATGACCTTCCATTTAATTTACTTTACACTAACTGTCTTTGATCTACTACTCATCATGCTCTTCCAGCCTCATTTTTGTTAATTCTGTAAGTCTAATTTTGTGACACATTGTGTAAAAAGATCTACCAAACTCAAGTTACACTCACCTCTTTTAGTTCCCTTTGTTAACTGATAGTATAATCTTATTTGAAGTAATTCAAAACTACTTTCCAATTTTATACTTCAAATATTTGCACTGGCTATTATTCTTTGATTTGTTGTTAACCTTTGAATACTCACAGAATTTCTTTCCTAATATTTGTTGCAGTACTTCATTACAGAGAGCATTTCTCAATATGATCCTTGTCCTATTCACTCTCTGTCTGATACTCTTTCTCTCCCCAAGTAACTGTTTAATGTTCTTTGCCCTGTAATTAATTCTGTCTGGAGACAAAGGAACCAAATCTCAGAGGAGTGTTTGCACAGCTACATAGAATTCAGTGAAAATCGTTGACAAAAACTCCATCATATGAAGTCCTGGAATATAGAATCTCAAAGGGTTATATTAACAGCCTGATTTCTTACCAGGTCACCAGTATCTCTATAACTGGATCAGCAAACCAGCATGGAGAAGTGTGTCCACCTTGTCAGAGGGACAGCCTGAGAATGGGCCTTATACAGTATGGTGGAGGAGTGACTTAGTCTCTCCAGAGACTCAATTTTGCTGAGTTTTGCATCATCTTCTCCAGGGGAAGACAGTTTGTAAACCACAGTTTGTTTCACAAGTAATCTGCATATACAATTCTCAACCTTGATTTATTTGGTATTGTGCTGAATGGAAAAGTCTTCTTTCCCTTATGTTCACTTCAAGGTTTTTCTTCTAGCTCTGTCCCCATGTCTCGAACACACCCTGTTTGTGTTATGGGACTGTTTACAGCATGATGAAGACAAGACAAGAATTGTGCTGCCTAGTTCTCCTTTAAATATTCAACATTCCTAAAAGTTAATTTAAGTTTCTGAAGGTTGATGGGTATGTGGTTGCACTGTTGTGTCCTTCAAAGACCTTGAGAAACTACTGAGAATAGGGAGGTTAACAGCTTCAATTTTATTTAATGAGATACTGCAGTTTTGAGAAGCTGTAGAGATAAGGAGAGAAATAACTAAAAAATAAATGAGAAAAAGTGTAGATGTAAAAGAGAGCAAGGAGACACAAGGCTCTTTACAAATGAAAGGCTTGGGGAATATGCTGAGAGAAATAAAATAGTAAAAAAACAAAGGGAAAGATCTCAGCTTTGTATTGAAATTTCTATTATTGTAAATCAGTGATAGTCATAAAGTGCTCTGGGATCACCATCTTGTTTTGAGATCAGATTATGGTAATGGAAAGTGTAATGCAGCAGGACTGGGTGAATGATTTGAAAACATGTTGAGCTGCTGCTGCATTGCTGTTCAAAGAGAAACTCAAATTAGAAGTAGAAAGGAGACTGAAACATTTGGTTGTCGCAGGGTCACTGCAAGGATCTTTCATAAGGCTTTGTCAATTTGTGAGGAAAAAAATATTGCAAAACTTCTGAACACCTCAACTGAGAGTGCTAGAATTCTAGAGCAAGCTCAGGAGAAAAATCAGGGGAAAAAAATGTTAAAAAAATAACTGAAATTCATTCTCATAGACTTTAAAAAATGTCAGGATGATTTCTGAGATTGTATTTCTCAGAGAGAAGGTGCAATAATTATGTACTTATACCAATTCTTGGAACAGAGAGCTGTTGTTCTACATAATTATTTATGTTAATAGGTAAAATTGATTTAACTGGCATTGTATTGCTTTAAATTGTTAATGTAAAAACATTTTTCTTTTTACTGTAAGTGAAAAACTTATGTTACTAATTTTACCTTTACCCTGAGCAGATTCTTTCTGCTTACCCTAAGGCTTTAGAAGATCATGTTTACTCAAAAGTCAAATTCTAGCTTGTAAATGCATTTATTAAAACAGACGCGTATTTTTAAAGGAAATTTTCAATCAAGATATCTTGTTCAGAATGTATAATTGGGTAACAAGGGTAGATGTCCTGCTTTTGAGGGTGGATGACTTTACTCTTTTTCTGAAGTTGTGTTGAAAATACCTATTTGTTGCAATTTCCTAGTCCAGAGGCAAACTATTTCTTTTTTATGAGTCTGCTGCCTAAGTCAAATGTGGTGGAGATGATTTAATAGAAGCAGATAGAGGGAAAAGTGAAACTGCTCAATTGTCTTTTCATTTTTATTGTAGCACGGTATCAAAAGGCCCTACAATGCACATTGTTTTGTCTCTCTAGGCAGGTGGAGCTGTGACACGAGCTCTCAGATTCACCTGGAACCTGTGAATAGGAGAAAAAGGTAAGAGCAGCTTTTTCCTTGCTTAGTTTTCTGATCTTCAGCTCCTGCTGCCTGACCCTCCATTAGTCAGGGGATGCTGACTCTCTGTGATGCTGTCAGACTTCCTAGGAACTTTAAAAGCTTCTCTGCAATTGTTGCATCTGAACTGTGTGTTTCTCTATAACAATGATTTCAAGTCTGCCAAGAAAGTGACTGAATTGGAATCTGTTTTTTCTTGATCTCTGAGAGTAATGGCCTGCAATTTTTAGGTTTGTCATTGATGGTATTTGTTTTCCAGTAGAAGGTTGTCCTAGTTTGAGCCAGGATAGAAACAATATAATCTTTTTTTTTCATAGTAGTTTTTCCTTTTCAGTTACGTCTCTTCTAAGTAGCTACACTTGCAGAAATTAACAACACATTTGTTATTCGCTGTCTGCTTCTAGGACTGACAGCACTCAATGTTTATAGTTGCTGCTATAGAATGGTATGCAGAGCTAAGGCCACTGACTGGTTCTGCAAAGCACCTTGTGCTCCAGAAACAACACTACAGGGGAAAAAAGAGGGATTAATAAAGAGCATCTGTCATTTGCTTAATTGCCCAGCGTTAAACCATGACAAAGATGGACTAAAACACCAGAGTGATTTTTTAGAAAATAATGAATTGTGTTAACTGTTAACTTGGAAAGGTGTAATACAAGGTACTTTGACAATGAAAAACAACTGAGCCTTTATAAAAATATCAGGAGGAGGAAATTGATTTAAACATGTTAAATTAATAAAAAATAAAGAATTAGTATAGAGTAAAATTGAAAGTGTTAACATGACTATGTGATTAAAGCTGGGTGAAATTGATTCAGCAAATATAAAATCTGCTGTAAATGCCCTGCTGAAAGATATAGAAGCTACTCACTAGTGTTGTCACCATTCGACTCAGAACCGACAACAATGCTCTTGATCCCCTCCCACCGGGAAAGAGAGAGAGAGAGAAAAAGAGAGAGACTTTACAGGATCGAAAACTAAACTACACAGCTTTAATTAAACACTAGTGATATAAGAAAATACATATAATTATATACAAATGTGTTCAGGAAATGTGCAAAATCCCTATTGCATCCTCCCACCCCCAACAACTCCCACAGCATCTCCTTAGCTCTGAACAGTCCTGAGAAGTCCCGGAGCTGCTGGAGAAAGCACAGAGTGATGAGGGTCAGGAGAGCTCGAGCCTGGGGGTCGACGGTGATGGATGGACAGAGTCGTGCCCAGACACTGGCCATGGATGAAAGAGAAGGGAAGAAGCAGGAAGGAAGTTGTCTTCTGTGATCTCTAACCTTCCTCTGAGCTTACGTAGATATATGGAATGGAATATCTCTGGCCCATTTTGCTGTCTGTCTAACTCAGCCTCCTACAGGGGTCGTAGATCTCCCTGTAGTGTCTGAGCCGGCAGAGTGAAGGTGTGACCTTGAAGACCCAGCAGTTAGAAAAACATTCCACTCTTATCAGCCCAAACTGGAACATTTTACTACTAGTTAAAAGAATGCTTACTGAAGGAAAAAAAATCAGTAAGAGGAAAACTGGCTTCATCCCGGCTTAAACCAGGACAAATGTGAATCCAGAAATGGTTCCATTCCTTAAAAACAGTCAGAAAAATATTTGATATACTCATTTAAAAATCAGCCTAAGGTGTGGAAATGTAAAAAAGAGTTTTAAGAAATCACACATATACTAAATTTTCTATTTAGTATGAAGATTGATGTCTTGGGAAGTTCAAAATAGGGCTGGATTTCAGGGGCTTTTGTTGGCTTATTTTTTGATGGAAAAAAAATGAAGCATAATTTTCAGCTCAAGAGAGAAAAGATTTTTCTTTACCTCAGTATTAGGTTGAACAGCTCACCTAAAAGTCCATTATTCACATCACTCTTGTTGCTTTAGGAAGGACTTTTCTGCCGTATTCTACTGTTCCTTTTTCTGCTCCAACTTCCTTTATCTCTGTGAATCCCTTCCATGGAGTTCGTTTTTGATAATTCCCTTAGCAATCTCCTCCAGTGATCAAAGTCTCCCATCTGGTGATGTTGCTTAGTTACATTCCCCTAGAATAAAACTGAAGGCCTGGCTTTCTTCAGCAAAGGGACAGGTATCTCAGCATTCAAGGCTGCTCTACTTGAGTAGGTGATCATCAAAGACTAGTAACCCTCATTGTATTGCATTTCCACAGAATTAGAGGTATTTCTTGTCACGTCCTCTGGAATTATCCCTTTATGGAGACAAAAGTCAATACAGAATGTGATTAAGCATTAGTCTGCCTCACATTTACAAAATTAATTTCAAAAGGAAATGGAAAGAATAATATCTAGCTATGCAATCTCCATACATTGTTATACAAATTTATATCAAAAGCCCTTCTATACAGGGATTAAGACACTTTAAATCTTTTGCTCTGTGTTTTCATTTCCATTTGCTAAACAGATTTGCTATTTAATACAGAAGATTTGTAGAAATTTAGAATGTTTGAATTGTTAAAAAACAGGGAAGAAATAATCTTTAGATCATATAGAATCATTTTGCTATACCTTAGGTCTTTTAACCTGTTCATTCTGCATGTGGAGTTCAATCCATTCAATGCAATGTATTAAGAACATGTGCTTTAATGATAAATTGTTTCTTTCCTTGTCTAGCACAGATGACAGCAAATCACTGGAGACGGTTTATGACATTGTTCCTAAAGGAAGAAAAAAAAAAAAAAGACACTTCAAGTAGGCTACTCTATTCCCATATTAATAAATTAAAAATAAGGAAAGTATTTTCTAGTACTTGAAAGAGGTTTTTTTCTGTCTTTTCCTGGTTTTTTCCAATCTGCTAAAACACTTCCTTGCAGATTAGTTTTGCAGAAAATACTGATGTTGGTTTTTTTCTTCATACCTGTTTTCTGTCATCAACAGTGGCTTCTCAATCTCTATCTGAGTTTGTCATCTATTGCTTCAGATGCCACTCTTGCTCTCCACAAGAGGCTCCCAAGGAAAGAATTGGGGCTGTATCTCTACTTCCTCATAATTTTATTTGCCTCACTGCACTATTGGCACGTTCATAGATTAACTGAAGTGAATGTGCACTGTGGGAGAAGTCAGGAGAATGCACTTGAAGCTAGTCTCATATTCAATATATTTATTGCTGACCTTGATAAGAGACTCGAATCTACCCTTAGTAAATTTGTGCATGACACCAAGTTGGGGGGATTGTTGATCTGACAGAGGGTAGGAAGAAGCTGCAGAGGGACCTGGACAGGCTGGGTCGATGGGCCGAGGCCAGTGGCATGAAATTCAACAAGACCAAGTGCAGGGTCCTGCACTTTGGCCACAATAACCATGGGCAGCGCTACAGGCTGGGGGAAGAGTGGCTGGAGAGCAGCCCAGCAGAGAGGGACCTGGGAGTGCTGGTTGACAACTGATTGAACATGAGCCAGCAGTGAGCCCGGGTGGCCCGGAAGGCCAATGGCATCCTGGCTTGTATCAAGAATAGTGTAGCCAGCAGGAGCAGGGATGTGATTCTCCCCCTGTACACAGCACTGGTGAGGTCTCACATCAAGTACTGTGTCCAGTTCTGGACCCCTCACTTCAAGAAGGATATTGAGGTGCTGGAGCAGGTCCAGAGAAGAAAACTAGGCTGGTGAAAGGACTAGAGGGAAAATCTTATAGGAATTGGCTGGGGGAGCTGAGGTTGTTTAGCCTGTAGAAGAGGAGACTCAGGATTGACCTTATCACTCTCTTCAACCACCTGAAGGGAGGTTGTAGTCAGGTTTGGGTTGGGCTTTTCTCTCCCAGACAACTAGTGACAGGATGAGAGGGTATGACCTGAAAGTGTGCCAGGGGAGGTTTAGGTTGGTTATTAGGAAGCACTTCCTCATGGAAAGGGTTATCAGATATTGGAATGGACTATCCAGGGAAGTGGTGAAGTCACCATCCCTGGAGGTGTTTAAGGTAAGACTAGATGTGGCATTTAGTGCCATGGTCTAGCTGATGTGGTAGTGTTAGGTCATAGGTTGGACTTGATGATCTCAGAGGTCTTTTCCAGCCTCAATAATTCTTTGATTCTGTGATATCTATCTTGCAACATTTTATTAGTTTTAATGCAGTATCATTCAAATTAGGCTACTTGCCCAGAAAAAGTGAAATACATTCTTTTCATGGGTAAAGCAGTTTTAATCAAGAATTCAGTCCATGAATATCTGGTGGAAATAGAAACTATCCCTAAACTTCAAGTTATTATCCCTGCTCTGCTTCAAAATTGCAGAGCAAAAGAGTTTTGAGTGGCTCAGTAGAGCTACTCCAAGTGCACAGACTACTTTGAACAAGTTTGCATTTACTTTGGTGACTCCAGAGTTGAGAAAATCATACGGCATCTACATTGAGTGCCTGGGAAAAACTGTGCTAGGCAAATGCAAACTAACTATAATGCACTTTGCAGTAATTTTCCTTTTTTAAAAACAAAGTATATGAAAAAGTGATACAATGGAATTCCAGCTGGTTCAGAATTGATTAAAACTCTACCAAACATCTACTGTCACCTTCTTGTTAAGCAGCTTTCATACTAAAAAAGCAAAAGAAATCTATTCTCTGATTTTTTTTTTCTGGGACCAGCAAGCTTTAATCTTATTTTAATGTGTTTATTCTAATTAAGCACAGTTGCACTGACATCCAGACAGTTACATCTTTGTAAGCCATCTGAGATGACAATCAGGAGTTCAGTACTAGAAATTGCAGACATTTCTTTAGTTCAGTAGAGTCTCTGAGAAGCCTAGTGATGCTGGGTTTGGTTAATTGTGAAGAACTAAATATTCAGGTGATTCCAGACAGCCTGTATGCTCTCACACATTTACTAGTTGTCTAAAAAAAACCACTAAGCATTGTTCTAAATAAAAAACTTCTTCAAATTGCTAGGAAAATACACTCATCAATGTGTTTAACTAGAAAAAATTATTGGCCTTCTTGCCATTAGACTTCAAAGGATTTTCTAGAAATAATTTCAGGGTGTTTAAAACACTTTACACTAAAAAAAATTAATATTTTGAATACACAGTGTTTTAATAAATCTCTCACTTTACAAATTAATGTAATAATTTCCTATGAATTTATTTCTTGAATATTCTATAAGGGATTTTGCATTTATGTTGCATGCTATCCAACTTATATTTAAAACAGTTTTTCACCTCTGTGAGGGTTATTCAGTAAAGTCTCTGATTCAGTCTCTGATTCAGTAAAGTTCTCTGATTCCTCCCAAAAAAAGGAGGCAGAGAGGGAAGGCAGGGGCAACACTCAGTATCCTGTCCTGTCTATTCCCACACCTGTCACCCATCAATTCATCAAAGGCCCATCTACACCAGACCAGGGGAGAAGAGAGATCCATAGATGGGGAGGAACCCAAATTAGGGACTCAGAAAAGGGGACTATCTGTCTTTGTCACCCTCAGGTGCCTTCCTATCCAGCTGCACCCCAAATTTCTGCATCCCTGTTATGTCCACAGGTTGAGAGCATCCCCAAGGCTGGGTTATCCAGGTGGAGGGTCTGGAACACAGGTCTTACATGGAGCAGCTGAGGGAACTAGGGATGGTTAGTCCAGAGAAAAGGTGGCTGAGGGGAAACCTCACTCTCTTGAACTCACTGAAAGGAGTTTGGAGTGAGGGGGGTCCGCCTCTTCTCCCAAGGAAAAAGTGATAAGAAGAGAGAGATTTACATTGGATATTAGGAAAAAATTCTTCACAGAAATGGCTATCAAGCATTGGAAAGGGCTACCTAGGGAAGTGGTTGAGTCACCACTCCTGGAAGTATTTAGAAGACGTGTAGATGTGGCGCACAGGGACATGGGTTGGTGGTGGACTTGACAGTGCTAGGTTAACAGACTTGATGATCTTAAAGGTGTTTATCAACAGTGATTCTGTGATTCTCTCTCAATCATCTACCAAAGACCTTGGGAGTTTGCAGAAGCCCTTACTGTCTGGCAGATAGACAATGTTATTCCAGTTTAAAAGAAAGATGTGAAGGAAAACAAAGGAAACTACAGACCTGTTAGTCAAACCTCAGTTCCTGGAAAAATTATGGAGAAGAATGCACTGGATGGTATTGAAGGGCAAATTAAAAGACAATGCATTTGTCAGGCATAGTACACATGGATTCCCAAAGGGAAAGTAATTTGATATCCTTCTGTGATAAGGTCACCCACCTAGTGCATGAAGGGAAGGCAGTGGATGTTGTTTTTTTGGAATTTAATAAGGCTTTTGATACTGTCTCTTGCAGCATCTGTCTGTACAAGTTGTCCAGCTGTGGGATGAATGGGTTCATGGGTGCTTTGTGAAGAACTGGCTGAGGGGCACAGCTCAAGGGGTTGAAGTGACCACTCACCACTGATGCTTCTCAGGGCTCAATTCTAAAATCAACTCTGTTCAATACTTTTATCAATGGCCTGGATGTAGGAGTTGAATGCACCAGTAGTAACTTTGCTGATGATATACTAAACTCTCTCCCTGTACAAGAGACCTTAAAAAGGCATGTAGACAGATTTGATTATTGGACATCCATCAAGGCATGAAATTTAAAAAGAATAAATGCCAGATTCTGCACCTCAGAGAGAGTAATGCTGGGCACAAATAAATTGTGAGATAAGTAGCTGGAGAGCAGCCCTGCAGAAAGGGGTGTGGGGGTGCTGGTGCACAGCAGGTTCAATGTGAGTCAGCAGGGTGCCCTGGCAGCCAGGAGGGCAAACAACATTCTGGGATTCATTAAGTACAGCAAACCTGCCAGTCAAAAGAAGTGATTGTCCTACTGTACTTAGCACTGGTGCAGGCCTGAATTATTCAGGCAGTTGGAATAGATGATCACTGCATGTCCCTTCCAACTGGGACTATTCTATTTCATTGTATTCTATTTCTCATATAATTAAATTTTAGCATAGTTATATTAACAGAATATCATAAAATTCAAGAAAACAAATAAATTCCCATTTGGGGAATACTAAATAATCATTATGGTATTCAGTGTGATAAAAGTACCAAATACCACTCTAATCTATGGCTTGTACGGGTTTCTTAAATCTCTACAAGCAACCACTTGTAGGAGCTCTGTGGCTCAGAAGGTCACTCAATGTTCACAAGAATTTCATCTGACCTTAAAAAAGTGAAACTTTAATTCTGTGAATAGGTTTATTTTAATTTCTAGTATGTAGAAAGTGTTAAAGCTACATTCTCTACAATCTTGCAAGTCTCTCTTTAAAAGTAAAGAAGATACATGAAAATATGCTTCTCCAGTTACTCCCCAAAGAGCAAAGCTATAACAAAAACTTAAATACTTAGAGTTTTCACCCTTAGCATGAAATATTATTTTAAAGCTTTTCTTTCACATTATAAGAGTTCCAAAATGCTAATTTAATACCTATCTTTGGAGGGTAGTAATATTTTGTCACACAATAAACAATTCATGTAAGAAGTTTAGATTCATGTAGCATTAGGTATGTTAGAGTCTATTGCATTCAGGCTCTTAAAGCATTACTAGGCTATGTGAACAGTTGCAAGATTTTCAGTTAGTGAGGTGACTTAACACCTGTCATTTAGCAATTATCTGAGTACCTCGTTCAATCTTGTACTATTTTGACCTTTGTTGAAGGTACTAGGTGCTGTCATAATACCAACACAGTATAATAATAATATAGTAGAATAATTTTCTTCTAGGGTGTTTCACCTTCAAACATACAGCATACATAGACACAAAGTCAGGCACCCAGACTGACACAAATTAATCCTAATCTGAAAGCAGTGTGAATATATACAGCTCTAACTATTAAGGTTTGTACAAAGAAAAAACTCTGTTGTTTCTTATGTATCATGAGAAAAACTTCTACAAGGAGAACAGTACATATGTAAATACATTTGAAATAGTTTATATTTATTAAACCAAATGTTTTTCTCTTGCATGTTCTGAATAGTGAACTCACTGCTTAATTAGACTAGATAGAGTAGATGGAAGGAAAGAAAAGTGGTATTTCTAGTAAAACTGTTGTTACATACACCTTGTTGTTACTGGTTATGTTTATAATGCTTTACTGCAGTGTAATATGCATATGCCTCTGCTAAACTTTAATGAGCTGACAAAGGTACTCAAAGTAATCTAGCTGTGGCAGAACAAACCTGAGAAAATGCTAATTTAGTGTGTGAGAATAAGGGTGAGCAGATTCAGGCAGAGAGGTGAGAGAGAGAGAAGGGAATAGGGATATGTTGTATGATCACCAGCCGAAGATTTTTGTAGGAAGCACAGCAAGGAACAAACTTATAGAGTAGCTTTACCATGAGGCAAGTGTGCTCATGTTTGTTACTGAGCTTTTCTGCAGCGAAAAGCACACAGAATGTGCCTGAGGGTGTATTTTTAAAAAACATGTAGTAACTGATGAAGACTGGAATCACTGTCTGAGCAAAGTGGGGAGTCAGCCAGACAGCTGATGATAGCCGATACTACATATATATACACAGGTAATACTATATATACTTTACATACTAGATAGATAGATAGATAGATAGATAGATAGATAGATAGATTTTTGAAGGTTAATTCACTGATAAAGGTATAGAGAAGGTCAGTGCCTTGGAGCTGAGAACACATACACTCAGTCTAGATATAAGAGGCATATTTTTTTTTGGAGAAGAATTAATGACTCATGTTCGATTGTAGGCTCCATTAGACTGAAATCCAGCTTAGGGTTTATCTGCATAGGTGTAAACACACTCTTTTCACCTGCCACCCAGGGCCTGCATGGCAGGCAGTTGGTTCAGTAGAGAGTCACACAACAGTATGATGTGTTGGTACAAAGCTGAGCTGAATGCAATGTTGACTAACTTGCACCATTCTTAGTTTCAGTACAAGGTAATTTTAACGCACCCATAGATCTTCCGGCTGAAAATTGGCTGGTATTTAACATCTTGGGAAATGAGCAGGATCAATATCCAACTTTCAATGTAGGCGTAACCTTGGATAAATACCATGGTGATAAGGCAGATATTATTGCTGGTCAACTAGAGTAAATGGATGAAGTTCCTTGAATTTTGCTCTTTAGTAGATAAACATCCACATTAACAGCATTGCTCTGGCTGTAGAATCTATTACTCTAAGTGAAAACTATTGAAAAATGGGAGAAATAAAATAATGAGGAAGGAATTGTTATTTGAGTGGCTATCTCTGCTATTTGCCACAGTATTTAAAATTATTTCCACTAGCAGAATGATCACCATGCCTTGCCTGAGCTGCTTGTTTTTTTCAATCTTGCATTGTGTGATTTGTGTCTGGATGGAAATAAAGAAATTTGTTATTGTCACAGTTTGACAGCATGTGACAAAATGAAATGCCAGAAATTATTTATCCTTTACTCTCTAGTTTTAGATCTGTCACATTCCTGCATATTACTGTCTATAAATTTAAATTCATTTATTAGTTTAAATGCATCCCTCCAGAATTTTTGAGGATTAAAGGAATGAGGATTACATAAAGCTGTAATAGCTCTCTCTGGAGAAGCTGGACAAATGAGCCCAGAGTCTTATAATGTAATTTAACTGCATTAAATATAAATCTTCAAGGAATCTACTGAGGTTTGTAAATATAAGTCGTACTTCTATTATCTGCATTATTTCATCTTTGAAGCTATTAAATCAAACATTATTTACCTGTCTTGGAACAGTGACAGATATACTTATTTTAAAGTAATTTAAACAAAGTTTATGGTCATGTTTTAATGTTACTAGGTAGAGACTCCATGCATTCTATTGCACAGCTGCTAGTATTCCTGGGGTTTTTGAAGAAAGTGCTGCTTATGGACATCAGAGGTCTTACAGATATTCCACTGAATGTCTTGAAAATACACAGGAAGATTTAAAATAAAGACGAAAATTTTGAACTGCTTGCTTTTAATTTATACTAAAATTTGCAAGCATGGAAACCTTCATGAAAGTCAAAATCTTTTGTGGGTTTTTTTCAATATAATGGAGAAAAGACTTCTATGCACTTCGTATCTAGAAGTCTCAATAGTAGATCAACAATTTCTTATTAGCTGATGGAGTGAAGACCCAATAGCAGAAACACCGGGATAATTCCTCTTTCCACATTGTAACCTAAAGTCCTAATTAAGGTAAGTTCAGGGTAATCAATCCCCTTAAAACAAGGGCACACAGAAGCAATGATTATTCAAGAAGCATGTTACCATGTTGTTCTCTGGTTACTGGAAAGCATTTTGGAGGTAAGCATTATTAGTACAGATTTCCATTTGCTTTTGTGGGTATTCTGAGATCTAAGCAGACTTATGGACAAATTCTTGTTTGGGCACCGGTTGCTGTTTGTGTTGATTTGAGAATCTTTTCCTTCACTCAACACTATAGTCTGACAAGTCAGAAAAAATGCAAATTCAAAGTTGGAAAAATCTCATTGTGCTCTGCAGGTGTCTGCCTGTTTGTTCTTCACTTTGCCTCCCACCTCCCATGAACATGGAAATGGGTCACAGAAAGTAGAACAACATGAGGAGGAGAGTTTAACTTTCCCCCACTGGAGATATTTTGACCACTTTGTGACAAAGTTGCTTATAAATAAATTTATTTCTGAAGGTAAAAAGTTCCTCAGTTAGGTTTTGGGAAGTATTAAATGCTTCTAAATCCTTCCCATGATATATTTTTCTTATTAATGGCCTGATACAAACCATACTTGTTTCTTTATTTGAATCAGGACTTAAGGCAACTTAATAACTTAATAGCTTACTTATGTTCCATTTATTGGGGGAAAATACATAACTACTCAGTAGACTGAAGGAAAAAAAAAAACCAAACCAAACACCTTTAGCTTGGAACCCAGGATTTGTGGCTAAGAAGTGCAGGTAACAAACTAGTATTTTGTCTGTTGTTGAGCAGTGCTTGCACAGGGTCAAGTTTTTATCTTTCTCCCTTTTCTGTTCAGGAGATTGGGGGGGCGGAGGGGAGGGAAGAGGAGGGAGGGGCAGGGTTAGCAGGGCTAGAAATTGATCCTTCTAGTCATTATAGATGAAGTCATCCTGGTTTAAGGGCATAAAAGAATCTAGTTTAAGGGTGCAAGTTATATTTATAAACACAGATATAGCCCTTTTGATGTTTTGCTTCTCTGCCTCTGGCCCAATGAGCATTTAAATGAGTTATGCAAAAAGGAGAAAATCCAAGGTGTTGAAGAGCCTCTCTCCCAGGTAATGATTCAGTTTGCTTGAAAAATAAGAGTTAAGTTTTAATACCTTAAGGTAAAAGAAATTGTAGCAATGTCTGATGTTTCCTTGCTGTTGTTTACTGGAGGACTGAAGAGCTTCTATAATTCATCCACTTGGATAATTTTTACAGTCTTTACAGATTATGCACTGTTTTTTACCTTTTTTTTTTTTTTTAATAAGGATACATAAAATACATACAATTAGGAATAATTCCTCCTTAAAACTGAATCATATGGAAATACATCTTTAAATATATACATCTTTTTATTTATTTATTTATTTATTTTTATTTATTTCTTAGAACTTGCTTTGTCTTATTTATTTTATGGGCTTTATACCATGTTTTCTGAATGGTGTTTAACTTTTCAGAATTGTGACTCAGCTGCATCACACACAGTCAACAGTGCTTTGTGTCCCCTCAGCTTTCACATCCCTATGACCAGACTTTCAGATACAATCCCCGGGTTTTCTGGACCACTGAAATTCTCACGTTTGGCTTCCTAATGTCTCTCATCCTGCAACAGCCAGAACTGATGGAGGCTGTTTTACTGAGTGAAAGCAAGCTGGTAATTAACGGGCAGATGGTGAAGTAGAGCAGTGTTCACAGGGATCCTGGTGCTGAAAATCAGCACCTTTTCTCCCAAAGAGAACAAGGTGTGGTTGGTGGTTTTACTCAGATGCAGAGGGCAGGGGGATGGTCCACAGGCATCGCCCATTTGCAGAGCAGAAAGTTTCTTCCTGTGCCCTATCAGTGATCGCAGTTCCAGGGACTGTGGATTGGTGAGGAGGAGAAAAGGACCAGTTCCCACTCATTTTCACACCTGAGTAAGAGTAACTGAAGGTGTCTTTCACTTTGGGGAACTCTTTGAGAACTCTTCCCTGAAGCAGAATTAAAGCTTTGACTGTGGCAAATGTTGGCTATGACATATTTGAACATAATCCTGAGTGCTGTTTATACCATCTTTACCCCTGGCTTCAAAGGCACACGTCAGAGTGAAAAAAGTCTGTGTTGATAAGTATTTTTCAGAAATGGTCCCTGACCTCTTATCTAGTGTTTGCATTTCATTATGCTGACATTTTTAATGCATTTATCTAATGACTGAAGACAAAAGTGCGGTAATTCTTCTCCTTGCTGCTCCATTTGTATGTTTGTTTCTCTCCCAGTGAAGAAAAAGAATTTTAGATAATATATTCCAAATATTCTGGAGGTGTTTCTTGTATCAAAGTGTCAAGATGCAATTTCCCTAATACTACTTGTATTTTGTGTGTAGATCCAGTGTGATGTCGCCCTGTGAGACAGACAGGTTCATTTGCTGCAGTATTTGCTCCATCTCCATTATCTGCAGAACCCTAGGAAAATAGTTTACAGCATGGATAGTATCCCAGAGCCAAGCAAAGGCTGTCATGTCTGGTGATGTTTGACAGTTTGCAGAAATTGCTCAGGGAGCAGGGTCTTTTTCTCATAGCTAATAAGGCCAGCACATTCTCAGGTTATCAAATTCATGCTTTCTAATGATTTCTTCTCAGTTTTGCTAAACCACTGTGGCAAGATAGAAGCAGTAGCTAAACATATGTAGGACAGCCATTTCTGACACATGCAAATTTAATGCATGCTGACTACTCAGACTGACATAATCCAAAACTGGCATCTGTTTTGGGACTTCATATTTTCACTTTCAGTCAGGTGTGAAATGAAAGTTCTTTGATATGATGAAATTGCTGTCTTGCATTGACATGGACAGCCAAAGTGTCCTTGGGTCAGCTCACCACATCTGTGAGCAGTCCTCTGTTTGCACTGAGTTTCTGTGGAAACACACACCAAAAACACATTGCTACCTCAGCATGGCATTTTGCTTCCTACTGCTGGGGACAGCTAATGTTCTGAAACTGCCAAGCAGTGGTAAAACTGCTTCATCCCTACTTATTTATCAGCGAGTCACGAATTGCCTTTCATTCTCACTATGTCAATTCTGGCAATCTCAGTTCTCCAAATGACCAATTAGTGACATGGCAGCAAAGGCACTTTGGCAACTTGCTTTAGAGCTGAGTTTAGCTTCTACTTGAGAGTGCTAACAGCCTCATAATTAGATTTCTTTCTAAACTTAAACTGCATTCTGTAAAACATCTCAGAGGTTTAAGACGAAGCAATACTTTTGCTAGAATTCCCACCATGTCCTTTATCCTACCTAGATTTTAACTCTCATAATTTTTGCTGTGCTACTTCTTCATCTCTCATTCACAGAATCACAGAATGTCTTTGACTAGAAGAGACCTCCAAAAACACCCAGTTCAGCCTTAGACCTAACACCTCAAGCGCACCACTAAATTATGTCCCTAAGCACCAGGTCCACATGCTGTTTAAAGTTTCAAGGAGTTCTGGAGACTAAGGGCTATTCTTTATCTCACATCATGCATTGTTTTCAGCCTTTTTGCTGTGCTCAACTTTCCTAGGCAGTAAAAATGGGTAAGCTTGAGCATTTCCATTCCTCATGGGATGCCAAGAAAGTAAATCGGCTAAATGGAGCACAGTGGATGAAAGTAGAAAGGGAGAGTTAATGGTGAAGTGAAATGGTTTTCTCCTTTCTTGGTCTCACCAATCAGTCCCCCATCATACACTGGCTGTGCAGTTACCTCCAGCCAGTCTGTCCTGAGCCACATGAGCTGTGCAGCAATAATCTGTAAATGACCAATGTGCAGTTAAGGAGATGTTTCCATAAGGAACTGGTGCAATATGAAGCAAGAGCACTGCCAAAGTGACAGCACCCCATGTCACAATATTCAAGTAGAGGTGTCTTGGCACATGAAAGTCATGTAGTGCTGAGGCATTACACTTTGCAGCCTATCTGAGGGGCAGTCAGCCTTCAGCTTGACCTGTTTCATCCATGCTACAAGCACACAGTGTGACAGCTGCTGCTGTGGCTACTGCAGCCTCAGGACTGAAGCAGCTTGCATCGTTCTCTTTCTTCCAGCTTGTGAGGGCTAATGGAGTGAATCCATTGCCCTCTTGCAAAGAAATTATACTCATTTCTATGCATGCAGATCATGTCTTATGGAAATCCAGACATAAACATGCATAAAAGCCTCTGTCTACAAAATTTCACCTTTGGGAATGTAAAGTCATGTATTTATAAAAGCCTAAGTAGTCTAGAAATAATCCCCATTCACTAGAGAAAAAAATAGCAAGGAAGGCAGCAATGAAATGAAATTGTAGGCATTTTGAAATACATACAGTCATTGTATCTAGCTATGAAGAACCATAAATCACACTAGAATTTATATCTGAAGCATATTAATGAAACCAATCAAATAATTTCTATCTCAGCAGTTTTGCAAGACAGGCAGAACTGGAGACATTTAGGTACCTGTCATATTTTGTTAATAGTTTGTTTAATAAAGTTTTTTCAAAACATTTGTTCAGTTAAACAAACCTTATCTTACACTTTTGAAAGAAATCTCCCTTTCTAAAATTCTTTCATTTTCCAACTGGTTCCTTATGCAGCATGAAACTCCTCTTAATTTACCTCATAAGATTCAGCATTTAGCTGCCAGACACAATTTTTTAATTCTGTAGAATTCTTGCTAAATAAAATCCAGTTTACTTTCCTGGGATTCAGGTTCCTAAAGGCAACTCAATGTCGAAATCAAAGAAAGCTGATGAGCAACTTTTAATTTATCCAGAGCATGCCTTCATTTTCTTGACATCAAGCATAGCTCCTTCCTTCTGTTTGGAGCTTCTTTGAATTAGGTCATTCATAAATCTTTTTCTCACCATGTATAAATATTAGCAGGGAGTAAATGACGTACAACAAAAAAACCTTATTTTGAAATCCTAAGCAGGTTTTCAAGATTACAGTGGAATTTTTATGCTTAACTACAGAAACAAAACACTTGGGCAACACAGAGGCCAGAGGCTCTTGAGCAGTCCTATAAAACTGTATACCCTTAAAATTGTGTATACCGAGGGAGAGGCAGGCCAAACAACAGAATATCAGCCTGATGGGAGCATACCCAAATGTGGTCTCCAGTGACTCTTTCAAGTCTGCTTATATATTTATTGCTAAACTATTTTTGGGCGAAAGAAAGAACAGTGCCTCTTTTCCCCAAACCTTGACATCAGGATTTGTCCCCCATGTCTACTTTTTTTCACAAGGGTCCTCATCATATGGTTTTCTGCTATGTGTTGCTTCCAATCTGTGTTAGAAAAAATCCCTTCATTCTCTTCTGCCATATGTTAAAACTGCAACAATGTCCATAACACTCTCATGTGGATACTGGAAAGGGACAATTACGCAGAGCAGATTTATCCAGAAAACACACAGTGGCAACATCTTTTAAACATCCTTCTTACAGACATGTTTATCTGGTTACTTAAGGCTTTTGTTAAACATTTTAATTTATATTCTGAACTGAGAAATCTTGTTGAGTTGTTTATAGCCACAGTTTCACTAATTGTGTTCAGAATAATGGCTTTCAAACACACAGACCTGAGCCCTCAGCATGACTGATCCACATCTTTGGTTCTTGGATGTTAATTTTCTGGCACTTGTGAAACTGTGTCCTGTCTACCAAACAGTTAGTCCTTCATTTTCTCTCTGTTTAGTTCTTTAATAGCCTTTGTGTTGCATGGGTGTTTTATGAACAGATACTTTATAGACTTTTTTTTTCTCTCCCATTGAACCATGGATGTTAACTTAAAAGGCTCACCTATAAATCTATATGGGTATATATTAGTTTGTGAGGCTGGGAGGCTAAGCTCTTGTGTATTATGTATAATACCTGCCTCCCTTGGTCATGAGACTAAAGGACATGACCTGCTAAAAAAGCATGCTTAAATACTCCATTAAAAAAAATATTTTTAAAAAAACATTTAGTTTGTAGGTTTTCAATATAAAAAATAAACTTTAGAATAATAATGAGTGTAGATATAAGTATGCATATATTTGTGCATATAATTGCTATATAGCAGTTATTAAATGGCTTTTTAAAATCTGTAACACAATTTATATTTATGAATTTTTATCAGAGTATTGGAGATTCTACCTTTACAATACTAACTTATAACCTGAAATCTATCTGAGACATTTAATGATGGTATATGGAACCATCTAACCTCCTTCATCTTAAAATGCATTAAGAGCTATTAGTGCATTTCAAAATGATTTTGAAAGTGCAGCTGGTCAGGTAGCCTGCCTTGAACAGTGATTGTTAAGTGCTGTACACCACCACTCAGGTAAAGCTCAATTAATGACAAAATATGAATGTGTAGTCTGATAATGTATCAGATTTGACATGAAAACGTGTATTTTTTAACAGGGAATAATCTTACATAAATAGCAAGTATTATTATGGATCCTAAGAAGAGAACACACAGTCCTGCAGCAGTACCTGAAGTAAATATTGCATTATTTAGTAGTTGGAATAAAAAGGATTGAGTGTTGCATTAGAAACACTGTAGTTGAGTTGTGAGCAGTTTATTGCTGTTGTATTTGTATAAAATATCATACATGCTTATGGAAATATTGCAAAAAAGTTTACAAACACTTTGACAAACACAATTTTGATTTCAAGAAGCACCAGAGAAACTAAAGTAATTAAATAATGACTTGTTCTCATATGCCAGTTTCTCAAAATGCAATACTGAAAATGCTAACTTCCAACTGAAAAGTACTTAGGAGACTTCTGCTAGTCTGGTTCTGAACTGGTGAACGTCTGTGACAGGTGCTGTCTGTGAAATGGGTTGCTGTCAGATTGTTCCAATTCAGCTGCTGGTGTGCTCTGTTTGAGGGTTACAATAAAGAAAGAAATGCATGACTGGCTCTAATAAAGTTCAGTTTCTTTCACTTCTAGCTTTCTGTAGTTTCATGTCTGAGACAAGCAACAAGCAGGGGAAGAGTCAAGTCAGGAAACACAGATTTCAGCTATACAAAGTGATATGTTTGAAGCCAGTATCATTAAGGAATTAGCCAGCTCTGGGTGGATTTCCAGTGTTCAGTTGTAAGACATACCTTCAGCTATTAGGTTGGTTGTTATTCTGCAAACATTCCCACATGATGATCCTTACTCATGTCAGCTGTGCTGAGATGTTAATGGAAATAGTCACAGAATAAACAGAACAAACTGAACGTGGAATCTGGGACTTTAGATAATCACCTATGCTCAAAATAAAAGGGTTGTCTTTCCAATTAGACCAATCCTACCCAGTAGACACCATGGGAATGCAATGATCTTTGATTTGACTTTAAATTAACCATCTTGAGTATTGAAGCACTATCACCATGATAACATTAAATATTTCATGGACTAATTTTCCTCCTTTTTGACTGAATAAATTAGCATGAGTATGGTCAGTACATAAGCTAAATAGTTTAAAGCTAGTCCCTTTTTCTCATTATTGCACTATGGTCTTGGATATAGCTACATCCCAATTAGAGAGGCAAAATCATATTTTGGTCATGGAACATTTCCCAGGAGCCTGAATGTTTTGAAATTTCTGTGCCATGTAAACTTGACTTCTATTTCAAATAATGTGGATCACACAGGACAGTAACTCTGTAAATTTTGATACTCAGTTATTGACCAAGGAACTGGCCACAAATCATCCAGCACAAACAGGATTTATGTAGGATCTTGTGCTGGTTAGCTACAGCTAAAAGTAATTTTCCCCTGCAACATTTCAGTGTTAAAAATACAACCAGTGAAGCAGTGAAAATTGTAGGGGAAGGTTTTTAAATTATAACTTCCCTACTATTACTGAGGTTGAGAAACTTTTATTATTATTTTTAAAAGTTGGCTTTTAAAAATGCTTTAAAACCCCTTGGATTGTTTGGATTGCTATGAAATTAGAGATACTGGATGGGGTGGAGATTTCAATGTGGACTTACCAAAGAAAAGCTGTGAACCCTCCTTTCTTAACATGCACACACATTCCCACCTGACATCATATCTCTCTGCACATTCTTCCCAAATTCTTTGGTGCAAGTTGGCCTTCCTTGACTTTATGTCTGCCTTCTGACTGATCCTAGTCATTCAGCATTTATCCCAGATGATCTCCTAAGTTTCTTTGAAAAAGCAGTATTAGAAACATCATTAAGAGAAATGTTCAGCTCCATAGATCATTCATTGCTGAAACCAAGGACTTTTTCATACTTATGGTGAGGAGGGTTTCTATCTCCACAAACTGGAGCAGCCTTGAGGAACACTCTTTGTTTATAAACCTGGCCTCTAGCTGTACACACCTGCCACCCAGCCCAGAACTCATGGTGGGACTTTCAGAAATGTTGGTGAGATCCTCATAAGGGATGAATGGAGAAAGTGGGAGAGGGGGAGAAGCTATGGTAAGATTTGTGCAGATATATTAAAATACTTAGTGTGTTCTGAAAGACACTAATTGTTGATTTGAGAGGACAGTGACTAAAGGGCAAGGGAATTAAGGAAGTAGAGAAGCAGAGGTTTGGGCTGTAGCAAGGAAGGCAAGAGAATGAAACCAGGATGGTAAGTATACAGAGATGAATAGGAGGTGAGTAGTGAGGCATCTGAGGAATCAGGCCAGAAAAAACATCTAGGAGTTGTCAACTTGACACGCACGGATAAATTATATTAGAAGAGAACAGTAATATTCAGAGGAACCAGGAGTACAAATCAAATTATTAACTGAAGTAGGTAGGGAATGTAGACAGCTGTGTTTAAGCACCACTGGGCCTAACCATGGAGACAATGCATACTAATGCAAATTGTACCCTAAAGAATTCAATGGAACAGAAAAATAAAGTGGAAAAGGGGATTCATCCAAGCTTTACTGTTTTTTGGGAAGGAAAGGGAAGCCAACTAAAGAATGAAGCACAGGTACAAAGAAGTAGCAGACTATTTTCATGGCAGAATTAAGATCAAAAGCCTTTCTAAGCTGGAAAAAGGTGACTTGGAATCATTAATCCAAAGAGAAGAAACTAACTGATAAAACAAGGAGAAAGTAGGAGTCATAGGTTTAAAAGGAAGATACTGGAAGATTACAGCAAATAAAGAACACCCAGAGCACTTACTGTGCTTTGAGAGTATCCAAAAGGTTATCATATGTATGAAGACACAAGGAAATCTATTTAGGGTCCCCAGACACTGGTAGTTCTTGACTGAGCTTCTTTATCTTGATACTATATACCAGAGAAGTGACACTGAGGTCCACAGATCAGAGTGTCTCTGACTTGGTCACATCTGCAAGGACTACCCTTCAATTTACCGTGGAAGTGCCTGTCAACTGTAACTGAATGCAAGGATTGTTTCAGGAGGACCATGGTGAAGGGCTGCTCCAACTTGTCAAATCTAACAATGTCTGTAGCAGCTTTCCTGAAGAAAACACTACTTTACTGTGGGAGAAGAAAGGACTGCTAGTGACAAAGAGTGTCTTTCACTCTTTGCCAAGGCTTTTTTACACCAATGATTTTTTTCCCACTGAAGTTCACTGAGTCTGTGTGCTGATGTTGTGTTGAGGAACAGTAAGGTTTTGGAAACCTCTTATAAAAGAAACTTTGTTAGGAGAAAAGAAATATTAACCCTGAATTTGAGTGTACTGCATTTTATCCTGGGATAACTATCCAACTGTGGGATGGCATGGGATACTTGAAGAGCAATGAAGGGCAGAGAGGGAAAAGGGGGAAGACATAAATGGAAAGCATGGTTTCTCCTTGGTATGGCCCTTTTTCCCTGCCAAGATGGATCATATATCTTCCCTTCCTATGCACCCTTCAAATGAGACATGGCAAGGAGGCTTGTGTAATGCTCTGCAGCCTTCATGATGTTCTTATAGAGAAATAGGGATATCAGAATTATGGTCATTACCTTCAAAACCTCAGTGGCTGTGCTACTTCTGGACCTAGGGAACAAGCATTCCAGAAGGGCTGGAAGAATTGCTCAGCCTTCCCACTGTCATACACACCTGATAGAAGGATAATAGGTGCTGACTAACTAAGGAATCACCAAGATTACCAAAGCCACATGCCACTACTGACAACTTGAAGTCATTAAATGTGAACTGAAGGGCAGCACAAAGCTGTTAAAGCCCAGCAGGTGAATGGAATTGGAAGAGAGCAGATTTCCAAAGCCTGAGTTCAGCACTGGGGAGAAATAGCAAGCCATAGAGTCTATGAATATGTTCATATTTTCCAAGGGTCTTGAAGACAAGTCTAACAAATATTCCCTATTCCAGTGCATTCAGAGAGCCACCTTAACTTTTAGAGAGTACTATACTGATTTTTCCTTGCACCAATTCAATATGTCATTATAAAACTCTAATACTATCACATGAATTTGATTCTTCTTGAGAAACAACAGATCTGACCCCTAGGGCAGGAGAAGGTACTATTTTCAAACCTTCACTGCTTTGTAAGTAGAGTTGCAGCCCAGTATTTTGGAATTTAATCATGGCAGATTGCATTAGTAACCCAAATTGAAAGCTTCTTAACTAAGTATGCATTGCTAGCTAGAACTGTTATAGAAGACATGAGGAAAAAAACAATGTAAGCTATGTCATGACACAATTGCTCTAATTAATTGCAATTTCAAGTGTGGCTGTCACATATTCAGTTCAGTGGTTGCCTTTTTTTGATTACATCTAGGAATAGCAGATGAATTATGGGGGAAAAAAGATCACAGATGTTCTATTGATTTATGTCCTTGTCACTCTTCCTTTATGATAGATGCAATAGCATTTGATTTGATCTAAGTAAAATATTGTTAAATGTTCCAGTTTTATCATGGGACAGTAATGTGAAATTATTTTAGTGCAAAAAGTTGCAGAAATAAAAAAAATATAAAGAATTCAGGGACAAAGACAGCAATATATGATAACTTATGCTTCACTAAACTTCTCTTCAATATTTATGTATCTCTGGAGAGTAATAGCATTGATCTGTTAGAAAAACATAGAAATAAATGATTCAGTGCACTAAATCTTAAATAGGACATGAGATACAAAACAAAACCAGTATCCTTCAGTATTAAATGTCAATCATGTGATATAACTTTCTATATCCAATGTATTACAGATTTATATAAGAGCCTGAATAAACTGTCAGTCTTCTACAGCAGACTGAGGTACTACCCACTGAGATATTTCTGAAATACAAGCATAGTAGGATGTGAATAAGTGATTGATAAAGTAAATATAAGGAAATATTATTAATTGATTATGTAAACTCTGAAAATATTTACTTAGGTAAAGAACTCATTGCATTGGGCTGTCTCAGAAAAAGAATGCTCAAGAACAACTCCAGATCATTCCACCCTCAGGACAACCTGATGGTAAGAGGGTTCCAGGACATACATTCCTCAGTAAATCCTTGAATAGCTGTCATATTTTGAGGTGAGGAAGTGTTTTGAAGATCACTTTGAAGACTTTATTTTTTAATTCCCATGTTTGGTTTGCCTCTCACTTGGAGTTGATGTCTTCTAATGTTAATATCAATTTCTGATTAAGCTAATCATATAGTGAAATGCTACACATCCATATTTCTTATTATAATACTGCAAGCAAAACTTTTTTTTATATTTTTTTTTTTATTTTTTTTTTTTACTGTATGAATATTCCAAAGGGTCAAAATGGCTCCTTCAGTTGATCCTGGTCCAAGGCACAGACTGAACATTAGCAAAAGTTATGGAGCAAAACTGCTGGCAGGTCAGAATTCAGACAGGTCAGACGTAAATAGGAAATGAAAAGTGCAAAATAATTTGAACAATTTTCAAGGGATGTATAAGTTAACAGTAAAGCAATAAAAGTAGGAAGCTGTATAGGAAATGGTAGAGCTGTCTGATGACAGCAATATAAGAGGAGCACTCAGAGATTATAATATCGCAGCAAAGAAGCTCAGTAAATTCTTAGCTTTTTTTCTTCTCTGGTGAAGCAGTCTGAGGAAAATGTCACACCCAATGCATCTAATTTATTTATTTTTTAAATTTATTTGTTTGTGTGTCTATTTTTGTAATGGGTCAGGGGATTTAGATTAGTTTGAAATAAATATGCAGAAAGTATGAGGTCAAACAGATTTTTGTTTGAGATGTTAGCAAATCAGCAGGCTTGGATGTTATTCACCAGGACAGCACTCATATGTGAAATTGCTGAGCAGTTGGCCAAGAGTGTAATGTGTCATCACAAGCAGCAAGTTGTGTTGGTGAGCTTCCAGTGGAACTCTCAACTACATCCTGGTAAATCTGACTTCTGTCTCTGATTAGATGATATAGTCTTTATTAAAGAACACAGTAGCTGAATTCATAGATAAAGATGGTGTCCGGAGAAAGAGGCAGCATGGCTGAGTTAACAGATAGAAGGACACCCTGCTTAACTGATCTGCTGGAATTCTTCAAAAGTATATCAGAATGTGGACAAAGAGGAACCAGGTACACAATATTTTTGAGTTGTCAGAAAGTTTTTTGTGAGGTTATATGCCAAAGGTTATTAAGATATCAAAACATTGGAGCATTTGTGAAGTTTGTAAAACAAGTGACATAAAGTCTGGGATGATCATCACAATGTTAAAATTAGACATTTGACTTAATGGATTGCAAGGTTGCATTAAACAGCTGAGCTACCTCTGCAGTAAGTGTGAAGAATTAGGCACAAAGAATTTACATCTGCCAGCACAAATAAAGGATAAAGAAACTTACTGTTAAAGAGTGGGAGATGGAGTTTTCATGTGACAAGAAATTTATCCCTTCTCTTTCAAGTGTTCATGTATTTAGTGGAAGGACACATTCAGATTAAAATATTGGAGAAAAAACACTGACAAGAAGAAATGTCTTCTGATTTAAGATATTTGGTATAATATAGTGAGAGTTCATAAAAACTAACTTCCAATAAGCACTCAACAATAGGAATTTAGCAAAAATAAAAATAAAGGTTTTTACAGATTTACTTGCATACATACAAATCATTAATCAACTGAAAGACTGAAGTAGAAGGCTAAAGAATGGAATCTACCCAAACTGTCTTCCTACTTTGAGCACTGGTAACAGTACTAAAAACTGTACAAAGAACAAGAACAAATTTACATTGAACCTACAGGACGTTTTTAACCAAGTATTGTTCATGTATAAAATGACAAGGAAAAAAAGCCTAACAAAGGTAAAAAGTCAACTTGTCATACATTTCAGCTGATCTGAACACTATCATACCTGAGGCCTGCTTTTCAGTAAATCTAAGCCCAATGCCACAGCTACAAGAGTCAGAAAAAGAAGAATGTAGGGGAATTTGTAGCTGAGTCCAGAGACATGCATGAACTGTGTCAGAGGCATGAACAGAACACATCTCTCCCTGGCAGCCATCAACGTTTTTTTGTTTCCCAGTAATATTCCTTTTTTCATGCACTATGTACCATACACATTTTTGCAATAATAGACATGGAAATCCAGCAGCAAAAAGCTTCCTTCAGTTTTATTAAATGTTCCATTCATTCTAAAATTCAAGTTTGAAATGGCTCACTGCCACAGTAATATAACCTAAACATATTAAGGAAAAGGCAGTTACAGAAGGAAGATCCCACTAATGGTTTTCAAGGTAGTATCATAGGCAACCAAATTAAAATTATTTCTGGAGATTGAGTTACTGACTTCATAAATTTATTCAATTGATAAATACCTTTGACTGCTTGTATGACTAAAGCTCAGAAAGAGACTTCACAGGTATGTTTGTGAAAATAAGCCAGGGAGAACATTCAAGAACTCACATCCAGTGGTTCACAAAGCTTATACATTAATCCATTCCTTGGTACTCTCCACACTTCAATTAGTTATCCAATTAAGTCCAAGACAAGTTTGTTGTAGCAGGTGCTGGATCTAAGCAAATAAACCCTGCTGTGCTGCTTGGTTTCAAGATCCAGTTCAGTCCCCATTGTCTTCTAGTAGGACAGGTGTAGTCTGTGTTTGTATAGGATTTGAAAATCTTGTAAAAAATGAATACATTGAAAATGGGATCCTAATTTTACAAGGCATCCAAAGATAAAGTGGAATAACAGGTGCTTTTCCTTGAGGCAGTGTGAAAAACATCTAGGTGTTACTTATAAGTGGTGAGTACCAAGAGCTATGCTTTTTGAGTATGTCTGAAAGTGCATGTAAGGTCTGGCTCTTAATGAGATATATAGTGTATACGTTGAAGAGAGATATTAAAAACTAGTCTATGAGATGATGATACCTTGCTTAAATCATAGAGATCACAGATGTGCTAGTATCAGGAAACATGACATCTTCCACATTTCTGATGCAAGTGGGGTGATATTGCCAGGGTCATTAAAGTAATGTGGGACTGATGGTTCAGGATTCAGACACTGAGTCACTGTCCCAAAACTTTAATGATCCATAGCAAAAGTCTCTTTACAGGAATTATACTGTATTTGCCTTTAAAAATCCTCCTCATCCTGCATTGGATGATGTTTTTAAATACCACTGTGACCTTGGTGTCCTGTGCTTGTTCATCGCTGCTTAGTAGACTGCTGAATGCAAGCTTAGTAAATTAGATATTTTTTTCCTCAGACATTTACTGAGGTGGCTAGCAAGTCAAAAGTTCAATAAATTACTGTTAGCACACAGATAGACTCACAGCTGTCCCTCCTAATACAAATTATATAAAACAATTAAAAAAACCTGAGGAATAATTGCTTGATAGTCGACTGGTTGAATCTGTTATGACTAAAAAATAATCTGACCTTTCTTGTGTTACCTGTGAGTAATCAAACAACAGAATGAGATGATGCTCTCATTAGGGCACTGTGACCATGTGAGAGACAAATGCTCCATGCAGCTCAGACATGCAGGACCTGACATTTTCCCAGCACCAGTAATTGTCTATCATTTTTCTTTTATGCTTTAACAGCTTCTTAAATGTGTCAGACTAGACATGCTTACCCTGAGTGAACATTTCTCTGAATTGATGGATGTAAAACATATACAACACACTGACACTTGAAACTTTGCAGATTTCCTAAAGCAACAAAGCTGTTAAAGGTAGGGCAAGGTTGATTAAGTGCGAAAGCATTAAACTTTTAATGATGTCTCATTGATACCCTGCATAATTGTTGCTATATTCAGTGGCTGTCTGTGTAAGTGCTCCTTCATTATTCAACAGGCCAAGGCACTTTGTGAATGCCATCAAAATCAATTACAGTTTGGCTACTTTGGGGGGCCAATGAGGCAAAGAATTAACCTCCAACTAATTTCCAAAGTCATTTACTCACTGATAGCTTAACACAGTTACTTTCACAGGCACTGTATGCTATGAAGCATTTACAAAATAGATTATGCAATAAGGTCTAGGAAAAATAAGGTATAGGAAAAAAATAATCTGAACATAACCTGAGACTTTTGGGCCAATTGTTGATACAGGAACAGCACAAATAAATGCTGCAGATTAAAGATTTTAGGGCAAGAGTTTCTTCATGAGAATTTATCTGCCAGATACATTTTCATTCACTCTTTAAAAATTGTTGTGCAGGTTGGTTTGGCTGAAAACATTAATAATTGCTTACAAGACATGGTCATCCAGCTATCTATCTGAATCCATTCCTGTCTAATATCATAACTAGACTAACTGAAGTGACAGGATGGAAGGAGGGAGACAGTGAATTAGAGAATTACTTAGAAGATGCTGTGTTTCAACTAGTCTTCAAAGGGCTTGCTTAGGCAATAATTTCATTCATCTTAATGTGAGCATCTTAGAGAAAGGGCAAGACGATAATCTAAAAAGGCAATCTTCTTTTTCCTCCCTAAAGAATGAGCTGACTGTACACTCTGTGGAACATCTATGACATTTAGACAAATGACTCTGTAATACTCATAGGAAACCTCTTTTCATTAGGTTCTACTATTAAAACCACACCTGAATTCAGGGGTCTACTGCTTTTCTGATAGGAGCAAAGTGTGGAACAAGTGCCTAGGTCTAGGCTTGATAGATTGACTTTATAGTCTAGGTAAATACAGTATGAAGAAACTGTATACGTAGCCTCAGCTTTCAAAGAAATATGTTATTTCTTTGCATACACAAGCATACTTTCTATATTGACTCTGATAGCAATCTTTGTGAAGACTGTTTGTCAGCACTAGTATCTAAGCTAAGAAAATGACATTTTCTCCACAGGAAGTGCAAAAGGAACAGAGAGGGAGGAGTCTCAACAAATGTCTGTGCAGTAAAAGCACACCCACTATCATGTGGTGAGTACTCACTGCAAGAAAATGTGGCTTTTCATATTGTGGACGTTGTTATCACCATGGGCACTAACCAGCCTGAGACTACTCCTCATTAGCCACTGTCTACTTCATGAAAAACCTGAAGATCCAGTAGTTTGTTGTGACTCTCAGAATCACTGTTCTGAGGCTCTCTGTTGCACCTGTGAACATCTTATTGGTGGAGCCATCCTGACTGTTAGACATAACAGAGGTCATACTTGTGCTTCAAAACGATTTTTCGTTGAAACAAGAAGAGATGGCAATACAAGCATTTTTGGGTTCAGAAGCAAATGGAAGCTGCACGTTTCAGAATGAACACAACTGTGCCATATCTTAGCATGTCACCTCCTACATAATGTGCCTGGTACAAAATACTACACAGTCAGGTTCCCACAAACTGGCCACAATTAGCAACACCTGCAAAGCCCAGTGGTCTTCAAAAGGCATGGCATGCCCAAATGCTCCAGTGTTGCTGATGCACAAGTCAATCTGCAGTCCATTGGATAGGGTTTAGGCATATTAACTGTCAAGAGAAAATATTCCATAGTGATGCATTCATCAACCTTAAGTCAGCCTGACTATGTGTGATACCCGCATGTTTCAGAACACCAGTAACTTCCCCTTGGAATAATTTGTCACCTAGGTTATCTACTCTAACTCCCTCCTGCCCCCCTGCTGTGGTGATTTATGCAGTTCAGAGCCTTTGAATGTATTCTGCTGCTAGGTGTCCCTGACATTTCTTTCCACAGGCTGAAACCTCATGTCTCTGATTCATTAACACTGGAGTAGATCAACCTTGATGGCCTGGATGCACCAGTTTATTCTTCTCTTTTACTAGTTGATAACACCTCCCTCGAAAAAAGGTGTCTTGTTTCTTCTAGTCTTTTTGCTGAATATTTCAAACATAGAGAAAAATGATTTTTCAAATATTTGAAACATACTTTGCTTTTCATATGAACCAATTTATACAGTATGTAAAACCTATACATGGGAGTTTTTCAGGTCATTATTACTTCCTTAAGGGATTGCTGCTGGTGGCGTGTGGTACCCAAAAGTCAAAGAGGGCAACGGCCCTTCAGCCCTTCCAATGCTTGCCCTGTGGTTTAATTCCATGTACTCTCAGGTCTGCAAATTCTAAGACTGGATCTGGAGTCCAGCTCCATACTCCTCTTTCACCACCGATCATATGAATAGTTGTGGCTTTCTCATCTCGTTCTACACCTGAGGCTACATACTTGAATTAGCATGAGAAAAATCCCCTTCATTCAAATGAAATTCCCTCTTATCCACTGGGCTTTATGCTGAAAACACAAGTGCAGAAAAAGAAATTTCTGACCTAAAGGCTTTGGAAAACCAAAGAGAAGAAGTTTTAGTCAGAAATTTAAGAACAAAATAATCTAAAATTAGCAAATTCAAGCATTTTTGTCAATAACTGTGAAAAAAACTCATCCTCTACTAAAAGAGCAGTTAGCTCTCTGGGAATTACCTTTTCAAGGGGAATAGAAAAAAGAATTCATTTTTTCCTATTGTAATAGGCTCTTCTTAATTTACAAAACCTTATCAGGTTTCTGCTGCAATGTTTACTTGTCTGGGTTTAGAGTCCTAGATATCAAGGAATTCAAGAAGCCAGTCAATGGGCTCAGTGATTATAACTATGCCCTACAGCCTTTTGGAACAAATACTGGAAGACATGGGGACTCCAAATAGAGGTATTCCCAACACAGCTCATTTGAAGCTTAAATCTGCTGCAGCAACAAACTGTAAAGATTTACAAACTCAATGTTATGTCTCCTCTTGGTGTCCCAAGGTGACACCTGTAACTTATCAGTGTGGACAATCAGGAAATTTGACACTCCAATGGGAAAAAAAAAATCTTCAGAACAGTCTCTCGTTTGAAATCAACATGTAACCAAAAAGAAATTTAAACATTTAGTTTAGATTAGCTACTTCACAGATTACATTCAAAACAATATTTCTTACTACAGCTATAATCTTAATGGAAGAGTGGTGTGAAGTACACATTTGGAAATGTATAACTTTTAGAGTACACAGAGACGGCAAAACAAATAAAAACACTTGTTACAAACAGTAAATACAAAATTAATTGAGTTGTGGAAAACAAAACCTTTTTTAAATGGAGAAATCTTCCATGTTTCTTTTATTTGAAAACAAGTAAGATATCTCCTTATTTGTATGGTCTGCAGCCACATTATATGGATAGCGAGTCTGTATACAATTAAATAATTACAGACTTAGTTTGATAGACTATGCTATCTAAATCAAAAGGACACAAGATCGCAGAATAATTATGGTATTGTAGGTCTCCATGATTTTGACTGTGTGAAGAATTTGATTCAGAACACAGCAAAGGATTGCTTAACCATGGTAAAAATCTTTGATCTCCACTCCAGCAGAAGATTTATGGAACTGGAACCTTTTAAGGAAAAAAAAATATATTAAAAAAATTCATTCTTGGACAGAAAAGCTTTGCACAATTTAGAATTGCATGATTTTTTTCTTTGCGCAGTTGTGACAGGAGTTTTGATAGTGCTTCTACCAGGAATTGAACATCCTTATGACTTCTGAGGCATTTGGAGGGCATGAAATGCACCATATATGGTTTGTAAAGTTTGTATGGCTTCTTTGGGTAGAGGTAGGTGTTGAAATAATTAAATAGATTTTTTAATAGCAGTTTCAACTGAGATGAACAACTTTAATTTTCATTGCATTCTTTTAAAGGTAAAGGCACTTGTTACATCAATGAACATTCAATATTCAATACATTCAATATTGTGATAAAATAAACTAGAAATGCTGGAAATATGCCATAATTTGATTTTAAACCATGTAGTCTGGATTCACATAAGCATTTGAAGTGGTTAAAGTAGGGCATGGTGGAATTTATATTGAGTTATATAGATAAAAAATCCCATTATTTTATATTTATATTCTTTATATTTACATGTACATAGTTCATATTTAATAATGTATATTTTATAATTATATGATTCTATAACTACATAATATTTTATATAAATTTAAGCTGTATGATCAATAGGAAAACACAGGATAAGAGCCAGACAGAATAATTCATTAATAGGGCAGTCAGCTCTGAAAAGTCGCTGTTTCTAGGCCTGCTAAGGAATTTTGCATTAAATCTTTACTGAACAGCATTCATAAACAAGGTAATGACTGTCCTCTCCCAGCTAAGTGCCCTCATCACTCATGTGCAGACTCAGTTTTGTTTTTTTTTGTCTCAGTGAAGCCTGAATGTTTAGCTTCATCCTTCTTAGAGGAGAGTGGATGTTATCTTTGTCTCTAGAATGGTAGATTAGATCTTTTTATGTTGTGTGGGGTTTTTGTTTTTGTTGTTGTTTATTTGTTTGTGGGTTTTTTTGTTTGTTTATTTTGTTTTGTTTTGCTTTGTTTGTGGTTTTTTTTTGTTGTTTTTCCTTGTAGGAAGCCAGAATTGGGTTTTATATACTTCAAAGTCTTTCTCTGAGTGGATGACTATGTCTAAACCCAGGACTATATCTAAACCCAGGAGAGACTTTGGGTTAAGAATGCCAGTCTCGGTTAGGTTTGTAAACCTGGGAGAAGATAACCTGTAGAAACATGTCTCTTTATTGGCTGCCTTCCCACTCAGCTCACTTTTGTCTGTGAATCCCAGCTCTACCTGTTGTGGCAGAGCACTTGTGCCCTCCTCTGCCACAGGTGCTCGGGGTTGTTATATTACCTGTTAATGTCTCAAGATGGCAAAAGAAACCCTCATGAGCCCACCTTTGTTAGGTCAAACTGGGTGACGCTGAGACCCATTTCCAGTCTTAACCCCTACTGGGCTGTAGAACTGCCAGCAGAAAGGGTGGCACCTGGTTTTCACAGGCAGTTGGGGATTGCCAGGGGAGAACCCTCTGACAACGGGCGGGGTCCCCAGCCAATGGAGTGTCTTGGCCAAGGTAGAATAAAAAATGAATGACCACAAGTTAGATCTGATTTAGTCTGTGGAAACTGAGCACCCTGGCTGGAAGCCAGTTAGGTTTTCCTTTGGATTAGCAGGACTTCTGGGAAGCCAACCCCTTAAACTGGGACACCGCTTAAGGAGAGCTCTCGAGATTGAGTGACCTCATCTTTGGTGAGTAATACATTTCTTCCACATACACTTTTTTTGTGAGCCTTGGGCTCCCTATTGGGCAAGTGATTTCAGGTATGTGAGGGGGAGGCTTTCCCTTTTGTCTGAGTGCGTGTGCACATGTGTGATTATTATTATTCAAGTTAAGATTATCTATTTTAAGGCTAGTCAAAAAAAAGTTTAGGAATTCTTAATCAGTTGTGATGTAGTGCATTAATACTCCTGATCAAGATCCAAATCTATGGTATTATTTTTAATTTACTGAAGGGCTGAATAGTGTTGCTTGGAATAAATATTTGTTCTTAGTCAGCTCCTGAGTGGTTTTGGGTGCCTCCATCACACATATCCAGCTCTTTCCTTGAGTAACATTGGGATGTCAGGAGCCCATCTTGCAATGACAAGCAAATTCTGCTTTTGAAGATCACTTGCTAAAAGCTATCCTTGGCAACAACCAGCATTACCATATTTAAGTACTTTTGTGAAGCTGAGCCTGTGCCAATGTATGCTAAAAAATGAGATTTTATTGGTATTTCTGTTGGAAGTCAATAAGTTAAACAAAATCACATGCATCTCTACAGAGTGCTTTTGGGGAAAAAAAATAACCTGATGAATTATTGTGACTTCATGAAATCCTTCCAAAGAGTATCACTGTTCTTTTTTCTTGATGGCAGGATGGAGGCTTGTTAATTAAACTCAATCTATTTAGTTTATCCAAGAGAAGGTTAAATGGTGGTTTCACTATGCTATTTAAGTAACTGTATAGGAAAGACATTTCTGATGGTAGATGCCTTTTTAATCGAATAGAGAAAGGTGTAATGAAATCCAGTGGTTAGCAGATGAGGCTAGACAAATTTGAGTTAAGAATAAAGCAGAAATTTTAATAGTGTGAGTAATTAATCACTGGAAAAGCTCAGCAAGGAATTAGTTGGATTCTTCATCATTTGAAGAACTAAGACTGAATAGCCTTCTTAAAAATATGGTGTAAATCACATAGAGATTATTAATATAGAAATTGCCTCATGCAGTTCATTGCCCTGTGTCATTTAAGAGGTCACACTAGATCATCATTGTGATACCTTTAATCCTTAAAATACATTAATCAATAGATCAGGAGAACAAGAAGTAAAATTCAAGGCTCCTTACTTGTCTGGAGTAACACCAGCAGCTTTTTCCAAGTAACCTGATTTGATGACTCACTCTGATTTTCCTCAATAGTCTTTCAACAGCTGCTGCTTCACTACCAGGCAGCCTAAAAGCCCCAGGCTCCTTCCTACTTATCTGTTCCTTCAGACCTCTTAGTCCATATACTCTCTATTTACACAATCTGAAGACAGCAGCCAGGAAAGAAACTATTATGCAAACTCAAAAGATGGATGTATGACAGAACAGGAGGGGTTTGGAAGTACAAATGCAAAGGTACTGAACCTTGCCCATCCACAGGCTTTTGGGAAATATTTTGACAGGTACTTACAACCTCTGCATATTCCAATTCAGGTAAGGATGTGGAGGCTTACATGGTTTTTAAATTTGAGTTGAACTATCTGTCAGCTCCCATTTTTTCCCTCCACTCCTAATGAAGGCAAGATATATAGGGAATTATGACAATCCATGTGTGGGCTAGAACAAAAGCATGGACTACCTTATTAGTACCTCTCCAGAAATGCAGAGAATATTATACCAGCACATCTTCTTCACTTAGACCGTCTACAGGGAAGCTGAAAATATTCTGAGCTCTGCAGAAGATGTAGCTGTTGCTGTATTACCCAGAAAGGGATATTACTGACAAGATGCATTAATATTAGGTGGTGTGATAAGGTTTCTGGAAATAACCATTTCTTATGTCATTAGTCCAGAAAAAGCCAAATGAATTCTTCCAGCCACTCTTCAAACTTTGTAACAAGGGTGTATTAAAAACATGTTAAACCTTTTCCATTTGCAAATACTGAGTCCAAGTATTTATGTGAAGAGAAATTTAAGGGAATAGAGGACAGATGAATAAAGAGAAACAGTAAAGTTGGAAAAAAGAGTGTAATTTCTATGTTAGAAATATGTATAACATAAGACCCGTGTAAATAGCCTGATAAGGGTCTAACCTCGATTGTCCTTTGTGGCTGTCAGTAGCTATTAAAGCTGTTCATTCAAGAAGATGGACTTCCTTTTCAGTTCAAAGTAGTTTTCTGAGCCACCCTATCCACCCTTATAGCTCTGCAGTTACAGTTGCAACAGGAGGTAAGAATTGCACCTGTGCACCTCTAGCATTTCAGGTCTCCTCACCAGTGCTGCGCTTTCTTGTTCATGCACCCATTGCCTCCACAACATTAACCCCTGCTTATTGCCTTCTTGCTGCTGGCACTTTTGGAAAGAGAACAGTACTACATAAAATGTACAATAGGGAATGAATAGGCTGTTCAGAACAACATATAAAATATTTTATTGCCCACAAGTTCAAAATTTAACCACCATTTAACACAGAGCTACAGGCTCCAGTATTACTGAAATGCCCCCAAGGTCCTGAGTTCTCTCTGCTTTTCACCAGCACACAATAAACAGTTCAGTCCATTATAGCATCTGGCCATTTGGGTTCTTCTGCTGCTCAGAGCTAATGTCATTCTTCTTCGTGAGCACTGGTTGCTTAAGAGTGTTTCTAGACCACAGGGCTTATGCTCAAATATGTACTTCACTGAAAGGGTCAAAGAGCTGTAGAGCTGTACATTGCAGTGTACCACTGAATAGCTGTACTGTATCGTGTGGGCAAGGGAGATTTTTAAAGTAAGACGTTATCCTACTACAAGGTGAATGATGATATTCTTAATGTCTGCACAGAAACGATGCAACTCTGTTTTAAACTGTAATTTTACATGCTCTGTACAAATGTCATGCGCATGTTTATTCTTCCCATGCATTTATAGTCTAGCTTTTTACTTTGCTGACAAGCAGGCAGCTTTTGCAGCTCTTGAGAGGGAAATAATAAGTATGTGAAATAGATTTCATTCCCTCCTGTGAATCATCTATGCCATGATTATTTATTAAAATTCAGTTAAAGAGGAAATAATTAATAGCAGTGCACAAGTTGAAGTCAGCCTGATTCTCGAATTCCAAGGTGCATGACATGACTGATTATTTGACAAACAAATACATGTCTTGTGATTTTCATTTCTATGAAGTTTATTTGATATGGAGTGTAGGTACATCAGTGAAACACAAAAAAAAAACCCCACAAAATCCCACAAGGCTGCTTCAATAGAGGAAGTCTCTAATGTAAGGAACTGCAGAGACATCAATTTGATAATGTGAAAACTCCCTGCCTCATTTTGAAACTCTGATTTGAGGGATACCAGGACCTGCAGACTGGCTTTTATGTCATCAAACCATTTTCTACAGCTGAGATGCTTTTCTTGTATGGTAGATGTGCATCAAACAATGAGTAGTCAGCCCTGGGTGCCTTGAATATACTCACTGATGATGATGAATTTCCTCTGTAAGAGAGGTTTTTAGGGCACTGATTGGACCATTTTTTCTGAAATGATCCTTTATACTAGATAATCTGAGAAATGGCATTTTTTACATTAGGAAATAAAGGTAGCTACTTTGCAGCTAAAATGTGAAAAGCTTTTTTCCGACATCCTTGAGTACTGTTAGTCATGAAAAAAATTATTTGCAACCAGATGATATTGAATGGAGTAATTCATTACTCCTGTCACTTTGTCAGATTTATAATGGCAGGAGTCAAGAACAGGATCTAATATTTATTATCCTTTCAATGTTTTCCTAGTTTCTTCTTTTCCAATGAAAAAAAATAGCGACTGAAAAAATATTTTCATTATTTAGCCAAAGCACCACACAGTGCTGTTTTCAGCACAGGAGCACCTGTTCTTGAAACTTCATTTAAGGGGAAATAAGAGGACATGAAAATATTAATATGATTATATTTATACAAATAACAGAAACTTACTACTGAAAGTAAGTCAAAGCTCAGAATGTTTGTGTTACGATGAAGCAGTAACTTCTAGATGGTTGCTTAGGTAAAGGTATGAAGATAAACCTAAAATGTTCAGATTCTCACATTATAACTTTCTTTTTCACTTAAGACAACCTGCCAAGTGTTGCTGTGATTTTGTTATTAGCTATCATTCAGAGTATGGCAGACTGCCAGAGGAGCACTCTGTAGTACTTTCTATTCACTTGCCCATTCCCTTGCAAAGTGAAGAGCTGATATACATAAAACTAGAAAATTAATCATCTACAGAGCCTGTTTGCTCCAAATTTGCATGTCACTCCACAGCTCCAAATGGTAAACAAAAATATCTTTGAGACGGCTGTGTTTTGGATGCTGTCCATCTGTAGCTTTGAAATTAATAGTCTCTCTCTCTGCCTTTGCATTCACTGCATTTTTAAGGCATTAACTTTCCTCCTTAAGGATAATTTAGTTCACAACATTTTATTCTGAGCAACAAAATACTCTTACCTTAATTAGCAGCATTTCTAAAGTACTATTCTTTCAAAAACATTTATAATGCCTGGGGTTATATGCAAATTATAGTAATAACACTGCAAGCACTGATATGTGTTGTTGGCTGGATCATTAATGCTACAGAACAATAAATAATAATTGTTGTGGATATTTATTGCAGGAATATGTATGCTGCTGGCTTGAAACAAAACTTGCTATTAGTGAATATAAGTAACTTTGCAGAAAAATATTTATGTAGGTGTCTTAGGATTAAACTATTCTCATTGAAGTAATTATTTTTTTTTCTAGTTTTTCTGTTTATACTTACTGTTTCACATACAGCTGATACAAACTTTATTTTTTCCACATTACCATCATTCAGGTAGAGAAAGGTATTATTCTAACAATAATGTCAAGGAACATTTGAAATTGTGTGTTCATCTGACTATTTCATCAGTGCAGTGGTTTTGTGCTGAATGTGCTCTTCAGGGTGAAACTGTCATCTACAGGATTCCCACAGGCCTTGACCAAGGAACTTAATTTCTCCATTTCTGTTTCTTTTCTGTAAAGTGCTAATGGCAGTGTTTCTTTTCTTTAGTCCACTGGAGTTCTTGGGACAACATTTGCATTCACAGTATTTATTGCTGTCATGTCCAGCATGAGCAGGGCTTGGTTTTGACTGAGGCCTCAACAGGTTGCTGCAATAAATGGACAATAATATTCCTAGACATAGATAAATATAGAATCATAGAATCATCAAGGTAGAAAAACACCTTCAAGATCATCAAGTACCACCATCCACCCTATGACCCCTAATCACTAAACCATCTCCTGTAGCACCATGTACACCTGTTTTTTCAACACCTCCAGGGATGGTGCCTCCCCCTCCTCCCTGGGCAGCCTGTTCGAATGCCTCACCACTCTTTCTGTGAAGAAATTTTTCCTAATATCAAACTGAACTTCCCCTGGCACAACTTAACACCATTTCCTCAAGTCCTGTCACTGGTCACTAGGCAGAAGAGGCCAACACTCACCTTGCTACAACCTCCACTCAGGTAGTTGTAAAGAGCAGTGAGGTGTCCTCTCAGCTTCCTCTTCTCTAGGCTGAACAGCTCCAGGTCCCTCAGCCTCTCCTTTTAAGACCTGTTCTCCAGACCCCTAATCAGCCTAGTTGCCCTAGACAAGAAGCATAAAAATACATAACTGTTCAATTGTAAAATACATCCTGGAATGAATCCAGGATAATGAATCATTAAAGAAAACTAATTCCTCTACTCATGAGTTCCTACATCTTTTCTATTTGCCAGCTTTTGAACTTGTCCATTAGTTATGGTCAGCAGCTAGAAAAATCTCTATGGGTTGCCATACCTACTTCACAGATCCTGTCAGCCATCCTCAGCTTACCAGATGGAAGGAAGCCTGGTGGATGCATTAGAAAAAATGGAAAGTGTTTAGAAGGGAAAAAGGCTATTCATGTAGCTGAAAAGAGCTACTGGGTGGGGAAGGTTATTCAAGGGCAAGACAGGAGAGAGGCTTAAATGAGCTTCTTTCATTGGGAAAATTCTGAGATTGGTTCTTAATTTTTGTGACTCATCCACCAGAAGCTTAAGTCTTGGAGATAGATAGCGGCACACTGCTCTGAATTCTGGAAAATGAACAAGCATTTATTTGAGACTTAGGTTAAACCTTTCACTTGGTTCTGCAAATTTTCCAATTTCAGCTGTTTTAGAGGCAGGCTATCATACCAGTTAACATTGAATTAAAGATAACTCTTATTTACACCTTGCTCACTCTGGATATTGGCATGATAATTTGCCTCACTGTAAAGTTTTTTCATGCAGTCTGAATCTGAGAATATGTCATTCTTTCACTTGAATAATGATAATATTGGCTGAATATAAACTGTCTGCTTTAGCTAGAACTTATTACTACCTTAAATGGACCCAGGAGCATTTTTCACAAAAGGCTACAAGACGAGATGTCCATTTACAATTTTTACACCCCATCTTATTCACTTGTTTTAATTTCACTTCATTCATTTATGTGACAAAACGGAGTCTACTGAAACAAAATCACCTCAGTGGACATAACACTTGTTGTGACTTAAAAAATTCTGGATATTTATAGGACACAATTTTGTATTTGTGTATGTGTTTTAACAGGTGGTACAATTGCTGATGGAATGAAATAGAAGGTAAAGGATCAAGAACCACTCTGATTGATCTTAGTCTATCAGGCAAATACATACTTGTATTTTCTTATATACTGTATTTTGACTAAGACTGGTGTTTTTTAGGACATGTGCCCATATCCCAAATTTACCATGTACCCAGTGAATACTGCTGAGTTGTGTCTGGGAAGCTGAGCTATAGCATATTCCTTTCTAGTCTGCACAGGCCTCTGCTTGTAGAAAAGAAGCCATCCAAACAGCTGAACATATTAAGTGCTGAGGTGGAATATCAAGGAAAGAAGAAGAGGTAAGAACATGGGTACACCTTTCTGACGCTGTGCAGACAATTATATCTTTTACACCTTTCTATTGTTCCACATCAGATATGTTGACCTTTCTGAATTACTACATTGATACAATTTCCTGTGTGGAAATCAGCTAATCTGAATTATCCCATCTAAAATTAGATAAAGGATGTGCTTGTTCTCATTTAACCTACATTTATCCCAAGTCCCATTGCATTTTAAGCATGTGATTAACAGCTCTCCAAGAGATGGATACCCATGTATACGAAAAGGTTGCATATCCCCTTTTCAGCTTGTTACTCTCAAATGTCAGTGTTGTTATTGCCTAATATTAAGGTCCCTGTGAGTTAGGATTTTTTCCATGTCTCAAGTAGGTGTTTTTTTGTTTGTTTGTTTTTTAATGTAGCAGATATAGTAACTGTAAGAGTTGATCAGAAGATCAGTATTGTCTCAATTTTGTCATCAGTGACTAGACCCCAAAACCTGGACTAACATCCTGACATGAGTTAGCAGTGGCTTGCTGAACTAGCTTGCAGATGCAGAAACCGCGGAGAACAAACTGAGGTACGGATGGTGCTGGTACCTGATATAGGTCTATTCTACTGGAGCAGCAAAGCAAAGAACTGCTGTCGACGAAGATGGATCTTGCTTGCTGTGCCAACACCGAGGAAGCCTCGGTTGAACTTTCCTCATTATAATGTTATTATAATACAAAAACACACCTCCTGTTAAGAAGCTACCTGTCTCCAAAGCTGGCCACACCTCAGACACATTGGTGAGGCCTCATCTGGAGGATTGTGTCCAGTTCTGGGCCCCTCAGTTCAAGAAGGACAGGGAACTGCTTGAAAGAGTCCAGCGCAGAGCTACAAAGATGATTAAGGGAGTGGAACATCTCCCTTATGAGGAAAGGCTGAGGGAGCTGGGTCTCTTTAGCTTGGAGAAAAGGAGATTGAGGAGAGACCTCATCAATGTTTACAAATACGTAAGGGGTGAGTGTCAGGGGGACGGAGTTAGGCTTTTCTCAGTGATGACCAGTGATAGGACAAGGAGTAATGGGTGTAAATTGGAGCATAGGAGGTTCAAGGTGAATATCTGTAAAAAATTTTTTTACTGTAAGAGTGACAGAGCACTGGAACAGGCTGCCCAGGGAGGTTGTGGAGTCTCCTTCACTGGAGACATTCAAAACCCACCTGGATGCATTCCTGTGTGATGTACTCTAGGTGACCCTGCTCTGGCAGGGGAGTTGGACTAGATGATCTTTCGAGGTCCCTTCCAGCCCCTAAGATTCTATGATTCTATGACACTCTTCTCTGGACATGCATAAGAGCCTCACCCTAGACAGGTGGAGATTGGCACATTTCCATGGGACAGAGGTGGAGTGGAGATGGGTCCAAGGAGGAGCAAGATGTGCTACCCAGGATAAAAGATGGTTCCTTAGTAACCGAACTTGGAAGATCTTCCTCACCAAGAGATCACGACGATCGAAGAAGAAGCAGCGGAACGCCTTCTGGGTTTGGGACCATAGGGAGGCCTTTGGACCCATGGTGGTACTTATTGTCCTCTTTCCCCCACTTTTTGCCTCATCTTTCCTATTTTTCTTCCTTTCTATCGCAAGCTGCTTTACAGGCAAGACTGAGAAAATAATTGTGTCTTGATAACTCCCTGGACTTGTTGCCATTTAATTTTTGCACTTCGGGATCACAGCTGAAACGAACCGTCACACATCCACTGAGGAGTGGACTGTGACAGTAACATGCAACCAAAAACTATAATAATAAGAATTTGTTTTGGTTTTCTAGTTGTAGTGTGAGCTTATTGCCTTGTTTATTTACTGACAGTCCTTCAAACGGTGTTAGATGCCCTTTCAAAAGGTTCTTATGTAATTCCAATTTAAATATAGGACAAGGTTTAATAAGTAGGGGTTCCAAATATAAAATAGTGACAATCAGGAAGAAAGAACTTTGTTATTATTGGAAATGGCTCTGTATCAATCTGAGATTTGTTAAGACATGTAGTTACACCTGAAATCACTAGATGGCAATGTTACATATTCTCTTACACGCTCTTGCATTAGAATGCAAGCAAGAGTTCAGCCTGTGAAGAAATACTACGTGGTTGCTACTGTTGTGCAGTTGTATTTGAAAAGTACCCAAATTTGCTTTTTTTTTCCACTTTAATCTCTGTATTTGGTAATGAGAAGCAAACATGATTTGTCAGCTCAGGTTTCTGCAGAAAGACAGGTTTGAATGCTTCTAGAGCTGGCTTCATTCCCTATAGGTGGAGGGCATGAGGGAAGCAAGCACACTTTGAACATATCCAGGCAAATGTAGGCTCAGCTGGATAAACTGGCTGATAGCAATTCTGTTATTGCATTACAGGCAACCAGTGAGGGTACAGAATCAAAATACTGTTTTGAAAAAAACAGCATTAGGTATCTCTATCTCTCATTCTGTCATTTACCTATAAATGAGACCAGATTTCCTCCCAGATGGCTAAAGCGTTGCCAGAAGCCCTATGTTACAGCACAATCACCCCCACTGTTCTCCCTATGGTAAATAGAGAGTAAAGTAGCTCCAGAGGGTGTATCACATCATCGATGGGTTGTCAAGGTGCCTCTCTCTGCACTTAGGATATCCAGAGATTTTTCTGAAAAGGCAGCTCCTAACTGAAACATGCCATAAAGCTGCATAAGGATAGTTCTGGTCTATAATACCTACATTTGTGCAGAAGTGTATACATTTGGAAAATATTTAATTTTCAATTAAATCCGGATTACGATTTGATTCTAAACAACCTTTTTAGGGATTAATTGAACATAGGTTGGGAGATTAAGGGAGAAGAAGGAATTAAATACTGCCTCTGCAGAAAAGATGAGACAAGACAAAAATCAGTGAGAAAGCAAGAAGCTGAAGTAGACTGAAGCCTATGAAGATATATGAGAAGCAGAAGGTAAACAATTGCAATGAGCCTGCCAGCGTTCAGTGTTTGAGCTCTTCTTTTGCTCTTAACAGGAATGATTATCTCTTTAGTCTATGAGTTTTTTCAAAGGCCAACAGGGAGCAGGCAGAAAAAAATGAAGCTAGAAATGAGAAGCATATGCATGTGAGAGTTCATGAGGAAGAGCACACTACTGAAGCACTAGTAAAAGAAGAATTATAATATTTGAAATTATAATGTTTTGAATATGCAGAAGCAATAAATAGAAGCAAATAAGTTCCAGAATACAATAAGCTGACTCTCAGCTTCCTCCTAGAAGGAAGATGGATGATTGTATCACTTGGCTGCTCTAACCACAAGTCTTCTGCAGCCAATACAATTTCTGGCCAGGTGTTGGCACCTTAGAGAACATCTTAGACAGCTGTAGCTCTCCAGTAGACTTTTCTAGGAATTGGATCTGTGTCCAGTGGCAGCAGAATCCAAACTAGTGCAAAGCCAGAGTGACTTTGAGCTGCTTAGAGATGAAAAGGCGAAGGGTGTTATCTAGATGTAGTAACATGGGTAAGACAACAAGAACATATGGATCTAGTTCCTTCTTACAACTGTGCTGATGAATAACCCTGTGTGGGTCATTTACCTGGTCCTTTTGTTACATAGGCAGCATTCACATAAATTGTAAATTTAAACATTTAACCTATTGCTTAGTCCTGCCTGATGTTAAGGCCATGTAACCTGATGGACAATACTCAGTTCCCATCAGTTTGGGAATTTAGGATGCCTCTGTCCTTCCTTATAAGATCAAGCTGTAAACTGTTGTTTGTCTATTGACTGAGTGTCCACTTAGTGATATATTAAAGAAGTAAGTTCCATCTTTCTGTAATGGAGTAAATATGTATTGCCTCTGACCAAGACATAAGAAACTACACTTGTTTGGAACAGCTTAATGTTAGGTTTACTTTTTGTAGACCAATGCAGTGACTTCTGCACATTATTTACAAGATGTGCTTCTGTAATTATTAAATGGACATAGTAAAGGAGCAGAGATATTTAAAGGATTGATTTAAGGTTGTAATCTAGAAGTATTATACTGGGTGATAGTATTCCCATCATATCTTAATGTCTATATATTTCTACACAATGTCTGACTTAATTTATGTATAAAGCAGTCATGTTTCTGAGTGGTGCAACAAATTATATTCTTGCTGGTGGAATATAAAAAAAGACAAGATAGACTGTTTAGTTTTTGTCAGGTGATGACTAAGGAAAAACTTACATAGGTGATTTACAAACACTGGAGACTATGACAGCATTGTTTGTATTCCTAAAGTATTTACCAGGTGATTACTATAACCATTTTGCGTTTATTTAGAAACACATGTATTTAAGGTGTATGAGTTTGTATTGTACATACCAGTCCTGAGAAGAAAGCTACACATGTATTTGAAATTAATGAGACAACACCATAGAATTTCTATTTAGTGCTATATTTTAGTAGGTGTTTGGAGTTATTTCTACCTATCAGAAAAAGTCCAATCTGCTTTCTGAGTTATGAAACCATAGTTTTGTATCTGGAATATTTTAATGGATGCATGTTACCAATTTGCTTAGGAGGATTCAGAAAGCATTCATTCTGCTGATATTTTACATTTTAGGTCTCCTCTTAATGATTGAAATAATTTTGAATGAGCTTGTCATAGTCTTAAACAACAGACACTGAAGTTCAGATTCTGTTGTAACTTCCATTTCTTCTCTGATTGCTGTTGCTCTAGCTCTCTGAAAAGCTTACTGCAATAGCTGAAATGGTTAAAAAAATAAAGACAGTAACATTTCAACTGGAAAGTTGCTTACTTTTATTTGAAAATGTCCAGGTAACTTGTTTCCTGGTTTGCTACTCTGTTAAGCACTAGACAAAATGCAAAAAACCCCACCAAGACTAAAAAATGGCAAAGATTCACTGCAAATGCTTCAGTTATTTCAGAAAAACTGTGGGTGGTATTTATGTGTCTGAATACATGGACAAATACTATCAAATGTATCTATAAATACATTCTACATCTATGCTGTTCCAAAAGTGTACTTCTTAGAGAGATCAACAATCTTTGTTATTTTGAGTGACTGCTTTAGAATATTAAAAGCAGCAAGCCTGACAGTGGCAGCTACCTAGCTGAGAATGGTAATACTTTGAATTGTATGTACCCACAGCTAATTATACTGTCACTGCAAACTGATACAGAAGTACTTTATTTTAGCAACAAATCTTACTTTTCAGTCATTTCACCTGTTCCCCACTCAAAACCGACAGACAAAAATACTATTACATTCAGTGTCTGTCCTTCTAGAAGGCATCTCAGGATGTGAACTTCAGTTGGAGTTGACAAATTCCAACAAAATTTGAAAAAAAAATTTGGACAAAATTTGGCCTTGAGCAACCTGATCTAATGGGAGGTGTCTCTGCCCATGCAAGGGGGTTGGAACTAGATGACCTTTAAGGTCCCTTCCAACCCTAGTCATTCTATGATTCTATGATGAAATCAATTAAAAAACATTCTATAGCATTTGCTTGTATTCATTTTTGAAAGTGCTAAGTATTCCTGCAGGGTTCTGAGTTTTCTTGGTGTTACTGAAGCCAGATGAAAGAAAGTAAGTAGCTTTCAGAATAAAATGCTCGATGTATTTTCATTTGAGTAAGTGTCTGAAGGCAAGCAGTTGTTATTCACTGGCAAAGCACAAAAGGCTAAGGCAACTGCTTAACAAGAAGAAACATATTTTTGAGATCTAATCTAAGCAGAGACAGCACTCTAAAAATTGCTTACCTTCTCTCATTTTATTTCTTGTCAAAGACTAAAGCCAGATGTTTCTCTGCTTCTCTTTAGTATTACTGCGTCTTTTTAATATATTATTTCAAGAAGTGAATATCCTTCACTGCGGTGTTATTGCCTTTTAAGCAACACTGGGGAAAGATAAGTTGAAGAATATACATTTGAAAATTAAGGAAATTACTCTAGAAAAGCAATATGAAAATGATTGCGAATAGATATGCCTAGGCTGTTTCATGGATTCTACTCTTCATTAAAGAACAGTTCCCACTTTTCATTTTGTACTAAAAAGACAATTTATCTCTGATGTCTAAATAAGAAAATGACATTCACATGAATGAAGTATTTTATTGTTTTTCTTTTTGACCTGCTAGGGAAAATAATGGTAAAAATATGATTGCTATCAATTGCTAATTTGTATCACAGATGAAACTGATGATTACAGTTTGCAAATGCTTTGAAGTAAAAAGTAAATAGGATATTGACTTTTTGTCACTGGTTGGGTGACGGGTGCCTTGCATAATGAAAGGCAGATGTGCTTCTCTAACAGAAAAATTCCCCCTTTTGGCTCAGTAGCTTGCAGTATTTATTACTGAAATATGTCTGCAAATATTTTATTTCAGAACTGCTTTCAACAGTTCCCAAGGTCTCCTGAGCAATCTCTGTCTAAGACAATGTAAGCCAATATAATTAGACTGGGTATCATTCTTTCATTGACAGTGAAAAATAGCGTTAAAAAATACATGTTAAAACCCCAGAAGATTTGATGTCATCTGTCCTTACATCACAGACTGAGCTATTAGTCTGCATTCAGGTAGGCATTTGTCTCAACTATATGTAGGAATGACTAAGCGTTACTTTTATTATTACACCAAAAATCTGGCACAATGCCAATCTAGATGTTTGTGACAAAATGTGATACTCTGTCATGCAGGGCTGGCACCCCTGAGAAATAGGTTGTGTATTTTACACTGGACTATCAGAGCAGAAGAAAAAGTGAACAAAAATCTCACCTGAACTTAATGGATCTCTCATTGTAAAATAAGTCTGAGTTATCTTCAGGTTGTGCAGGAGCATTGTGACAATTTTGTCTGGAAACAGAAATGTAGAATGATTTATGTTAGAAGGGGCCTTTAAAGATCATCTAGTTCAACCTCTCTGCTATGGGCAGGGACAACTTTCACTAGATAAGGTCAGACAAGGACTTGTTCAACCCAACCTTTAACACTTCTAGTGACAGGGCATCAACAACTTTGGGCAATCTGATCCAGTGTCTCACTGCCATCACAGTGAAGAATTTCTTCATTATGTCCAACCTCAACCTACCTCTTTCAGTTTAAAACCACTGCCCCTCATCCTGTCACTATGGACCCTGGTAAAGTCTCCATATTTCTGTAGGCCCCTTCAGGTACTGGAAGATAACTAGAACAACCCCAACTCTCTCAACCTTTCTTCACAAAAGAGGTGACCCAGCCATCTGATGATTTTTGTGGTCCTCTTCGGGACCTGCTTTAAGAGTTCTGTGTCTTTCTTGTACTGTGGATCCCAGAGCTGGATGCAGTACTCCAGGTGGAGTCTCATGAGAGTGGAACAGAGGGGAAAACTCACTCCTCTTGTTCTTCTGGCCACAGTGCTGATACAATTGGCTTTTTGCGGTGCAAGTGCACACTGCAAGCTCACATTCAGCTTTTCATTCACCAGTATCCCCAAGTCCTTCTCTGTAGGACTGCTCTAAACTCATTTATCCCCCAGCCTGTAAGGATACTGGGGGCTGGTCCAACCCTATTGCAGAACCTTGCACTTGACCTTGTTGAACGTCATGAGTTCATATGTGTCCACTCCTCAAAGCTGCCAAGGTCTTTCTGGATAACATCCTTTCCCTCAAGAATATCAACTACACCACTCACCTTCGTGTCATCTGCAAACTTGCTGACTCAAGTCTACTGTCAGTGACATTTATGAAGATATTAAATAGTATTGTTCCTGGTACAGATCCTTAAGGGCCACCACTTGTTACTGGTTTCTACTTGAACACTGAGCCATCAACTTATAACTCTTAGGATGCAGCCATCCAGCCAAATTCTTATTAATCTCACAATCCATCCATCCAACTCCTGTATCTCTAATTTAGCAGCAAGAATGTTGTCAGGGACTGTATCAAAGACCTTGCAGAAATCTAGGTAGATGACATCTGTAGTTCTTCCCTTCTCTACTGGTGCAATCACTCACTCTATTGTAGAAGGCCTCTTGATGTAGTCAAGCATGATTTACCCTTCCTGAAGCCATGTTAGCTCTCTAATCATTACCCTGTCTGACATATGTTTGGACGTTTGGAATCTGTTTCATGATCTTAGCAGGCAAGGAGGTGAGGCTGACTGGTTGTTAAAACATGGGCACACTATGCTGTCATCAAAATGAGAGCTGTATGGCTTAAGGTGAGTAAGCAGGAAGAAACACCAGTGATTGTTACAATTTCAGATTACTTACAATCTGTTTATAAATCTATTGATACAATGAAAAAAAACCAGTAATACGGAGAATCTAAGTTATATCTAAGTGATAATGTGGTGAATTTGGAAGACAAACATTTTTTGTCTCCCTCTTTTGTATTGTTGCTACTATACTGCTTTACTCCATTAAGCCTACCAGTCATTAGGAGGAACAGATGGTTGAAATGATGCCAGATACCTGCCAGATACCTTGAGAAAATGAAGCACCCTAGTACTTAAGGTAATATTTTATGAGACAGAGAATATAAAAGGCCTCAGAAGCATTGCAGAACAGGGTTTTCACAGCTGTTTCCAAAGCGGAATAATAACATTGAAGTGTGTGCCTTTGGTCACCTCTTAATCTTTTTTTCAAGGTGTTTACAATGTATCCTGACAGCCCAAGAAGTAGGTTTTTCATTTTGTTTGATCTCTGCAATTAAGGGTTTATGCCATTACTATTGCTACTACTTCCTTTTGTACTACTATTATTAGAAAACAACAAGGTCATACCATCTACTACTACAAGAGATTTGGAAGTTCTCATTTTAAGAATAGCTATCTGCACTTCCTTCGTAGTTGTTGGCAAGTGTGGCTAAGTTTTAGTGATAGCATTTCATTTATCACAGGGTTCAGAATCTACACTGGTCAGGGCTAATCACACAGTTCAGTCTGTAATTATTAATTACTTAGGTGTGAAGGAGATTACTAGAACCAGATCAACACTGACAACCCATGAAAAGGTATCTTATTGATTTCAAACTGCAGGATCGATTACTCAGATCTTGCTTTCATGAAAATCAATGACAGGCTTTTCTCTGACTTTAGATTGAAATTGAAGTCCGTATTATAATAAATTTTCGTTTCTGCAGATTATCTTCTGTGGATGTCACACGTTTGTGATTCCGCCATTTTGAGTTCTGTATTTCTTCATTTTACAATAATTATTAAGTCATGAGAAGTGCATTACAAAATTCATTGTGGCTTCATGAACTGGTTCACATAGGATAGCTATTGTAGGTGCGCCATGGTTTAGAGAAGATTCTTGAAAGACCTCTGGGACACAGTCCAAAATTTCTTCTTCCCAGTCATAATGGAAGCTGAGCTTTAAAAATACATTGTCAGTATGTTCTTCCATTAAAATTATTGTTTTAAAAATAAATTCAAGGTACAGTACATTATACCTCATCCTTAGTGTAATCTGTTATGAGAACAGGGTGGTACAATTTTAATAACTGTTAGAGTACACAATAGAGAGTAGTCTAATGTACCTAGTATTGTGCTTAGCTGTTAGACATAAGTTAGCTATGTATTCTATAACTACCAATGGGTACATTTTCTCTGAAAAAATGCATGAGGTATTGATTTTATTTCTTCAGAAAAGGATATGAGGAAAACACAGCATATCAAAACAGGAATCTGTCCTCATGACAATGATTGCAACAAGAATAGAACCATAAACTTGCAGTCCACGCCATTTTCTAAAGAGAAGAAGGTTCTAGTTTCAGTAAATTATCACTTTTTCCTTTCCCCTTTCACATAAAATCTTGTGTTGTAACAACCCAGTGCTGCATTCGAGTCATCTAGGTGAGTCATCCTCAGATAATGGGAATCCATGGATGATCAGAGATGATCAGAACAATTTTTTCTTATTGAACATGTAAAATAGGTTGTCTCTGATTCTTCTCCTGTGCCATTGCTCCAGTAGAGCACCCTTCTAACCACCATAACACATCATTGTTAGACTGAAGATCAATTGACACAATTAGTGTACAACTACAAATTTATATTAAAAAAAATAAAAATACATATGTATGTAGGTGATAATCATATTAAAGTGTTGAAAGTGTGAAATTTAATGTATTTTATTAATTTTTAGCCAAATCAGCCTGGTTTTACATTGGTTTCTTTTCCAGATTTTCATGTGCTCTGACCCCTGCAGAAGTGGTGATCTGACATCTGTTCTAGTCTGTTGAAATAAAATAATAGAAGCTTTAAGAAAGTTGGGTTTTTTAATATAGATTTTTCCCTTGGTGTACATTGATGTATGAGATGTTTGTCAGTTCTGTTTGCTTTTTTCAGTAGCCCTTTTGGTTGGATTCTCTTTTCTTTTTTCTTGTTATGACTCTTTCACGCTCTTTTTCTACACACTACTCGATTCCTTTTAGCCATTCATGTTTTCAGCTAAGATTTATTTGTTAAACATTAATTTCTTTTATGCTTCTACTTTTCCTTCATCTTGTACTACATCATCTTTGCTCTATAATTACAGAAGGATATCAGGCTGCTCATTTTACACAAAGCGAAAGCTGATAGTTTTCTAAAACCCTTCCTTATTTTTTCACATTATTATCTTTGTCATTTGTTGCCAATCTGATTGATTTTTCAATAATTTTCTGTTTTCTTGCACATCTCAGAAATTTGTGCTCTGTCATTCATCTGCTAAAAAGGAAAGTACACAGTCTAGTAACACATTAACTCCATTTATTATTTTCAGTAAGAATTCTCACCACAGAGGTGGTTTTTTGTTTGTTTGTTTGTTGTTGGTTTTTTTTTTTAATAAAAGACTGTGACCTTCATTATTAGCTCCCTAGTTATCCTGATTGCTAATCTGAGCCTGTGGAAAGCTGAGGGGAAAAACATTCTCCCACATTCATCTAATCTCATTGATGTTGGTTGGCTCGTGGATGTAAAAATGAAAGGAGAATTTGGACAACTGTTTTCAGAGATATTGGTTGTGAGTATATTTCAAAGTGATTTAAGTTTACATATATATTTTGTGATTATTTACTTTATTTATCTTCACTTTTAGTGTCCTTTTGATACTAAGTTTAGTAAAAGAAATAATTTCACATGTATCAGCACAGACTCAAGGAATCCAAACAGTATGCCCAGCTCAGGTTACAGCTGAACAAGAAGCAAGATTGCTGTCAAATTTGCATTGATTACATGACAATAACATTTTTCTTAGTAGCTACTCTGTACTAAGTAAAAAGGATAGATCAAGTGTTCTGGAACAGTAATGATAAACCCATAAACAAGCTGTGCAATTGAGAGAAGACACAGACAAATGTGGAACAGGGCAAGTAAACCACTGCGATCAGTCTTTGTGATACTTCAAGTAGGCTGGTAATTTGCTGGGACTTCTCACAATTTCTTGTCACACAAGCCTTGCACTGTCAATATTCTATTTACATTGCTTGAGTTACTATGCAATGGAGGAAAAACCTCACTTAACCCAGGAGACCATATTGACTTTTTCCTTGTGTTTTAAACTAATTGTGTCCTTGTTAATGTTTGATCCACCTATTGTCGTAATTAAAACATATTGTGTCAAGTAGCCTTCAATAGAAATTTTGTTCAAGACGGAAAAAATAATCTTGTACTAACAACAATGCTGAAGAGCAGCATGATGAAAATTGAAGTTGTTTTCTAATTCTAATTTGTAGAAAGGGCCTTTTCTCAGACTGAGGAGGCCACAGCTGGAGTGCTGTGTCCTGTCTGAGGTTTCCTGGTATGAGAAGGACATGGACAGACTGGGGTCCAGCGCAAGGCTATGAGGATGCTGAAAGGCTTGAAGCATGTGAATTATGTAGAGAGGGTTGGAGAGCTGGGACCATTCAGCTTGGAGAAAGGAAGGCTCTTAGGGGATCTTGTACATGTGTATAAATACCTGATTGTCATGGAGAAGGAGTAAAGAAGACAGAGACCCTTCTCACTAGTGCTTCATTAAATGCCAAGAGACAATAGGCACAAACTGAAACACAGGGAATTCCACTTGTACTCAGAGAAAAAATTTTTTCCTCTGAGGGTGATGCAACACTGAACATGTCTGGAGAATCTGTGTTGTCTCTGTCCATGGAGATACTTGAAGATACCCTAGGACCCATATACCTTTGGGACACAGCCCTGAGCAACCTACACTGCTATGAGCAGTGATATTGGACTAGATAATCTGCTGAGGCTGCTTCCAACATGTCTGTCATTCTGTGATTGTACTGAAGTATTTCTGAATTGTATTCTTGAGCTTAGGTAAGGACAGCTGATAAACTTAAAGGAGTACGTTTTGATACATTGATTCTCTCTATCTTTTTTAATTTTCTTCTCTTATTTAAATATATTATGCATAGCCTTCTCAAACTTTGTAAAAAAATTACAATAGTAGATGATTGAGTAATTTTTTGAAAGGAAGTTCACGCACACAGTGCAATTTCTCTCACACAGCCCTACCAACTTAACAATAATGTTTAATGGTATTTAGTAACAGAAAGTATATAATTCTAATAATGCTCTTTTTACAGATAAATAATCTGAAAAGGATAGATTCCAGTTTAAATATGTCTCATAGATCAGATGTTATATTAGCTTGTCATGTATCCATCCTACCATTTTTAGAAAATCAATAAAATCAGGTTGATTTAATTGTCCATGTGATAAGCAAGCCTGTGGTTCTTAATTTGCACTTAATTCTTATATACCTCATTATTGTTTCAATTTTGATGTTTTTTCCTTTAGAGCACTTAGTAGATCTATAGGCCACAATTTTCAGAAGTTTTTTCAGATTTCATATGGATGTTAGATACCTAACTCATTTAAGCAGTGAGAAAATACACTAATTTCTTTCCTTGTACATTATAGAAACACTGTTTGATGTTAGAAAAACTTGTTATTTCCTACTACATACTCTAACTTCAAATTTCAGGTTCTTAATAGGAATTAAGTCTTTTTATCAATTCAGGAGGGAGTAGTCTAGTGAGTGGAAATAATGAGATTATAGCAAATGAGTGTAGTATATTCCACTGTTAACATGGTGCCAAATTCTACAAAGCCTGGTTTATTAGTATTTATCATAACTACAAAATACACAGGCTCAGGGGATGGGCTTCTAAGTTTGGAATGTGTTGTCTTCTTTCCAAGGAGAATTAAAACAGAAGTGGTATGGAGGACCAAAGAATTTACCTGTGGTTTATTTTATTAGAGCAGAATTTTATAACCAAGTGCTAATGATCCAGGAACTTTCAGAAGGATTAAATACACAGAAAATTAAAGAAGTGGGAAGAGTTGAGGAAAAAATTGGGAAGAAGTTTGTTCAACCTTTTTGTGGTTATTGTTTTTTATGACAGTGTCAATTATGTTTCTATAGCAAGAAGACATTTGGGGAGTGATGTTGCAGCAGCTGAAAACAGCAACAGCTATTGGGTAATGGAGAATGATGTTGCAGATACTACGTGTTACTATGATGAGTGTCTTACTGAAATGTGTCAAAGGCTAATAGTCCCTTAGGAAGGACTATTATGATAAGATTTTTTTAATGTATGAGTAAACCTAATTTGTTAGTTATTACAGGTATTGCAGTTAAGGTTTTTCTGACTAGGTTATGCTAACAAGGGATAATTCTGAGAAACAAAGGAAAGGGACAAGAAGGGACTTAAAATTACTTTTATCCTTACTATTTCTACTGTTCTGGTCTGTTTCTTACAGCAACCAGTTTAAAAAAAATAAAAAGGCAGAACAAAAACCCACAAACAAATAAGTATCCCCCCTAACCCAAAACTAATAAAAATCCCCAACATCTAAAATACTGATTTTTGTTTATTGAGATGCAGTAAAATGACAGGAAGTGGTGACTTTGGAAAAAAGGTCATGTCATACATGGCCATCCTTTTACACTTAAAATCAGAATACATGTCAGATGGAATAATGTGTGGGACCAAACTAAGCACTGGCTTTGTCATTTTTGGCAATTTTCTAAGTAAAAATTAGTCACATCAATAAATAATATTTTTTTAGTGAAAATGTGCTGTCAACAAGCAGTAATAAATGCTGCATTAGTATCTTAAACCAGAGACCCCTATTTGGAGTGTCAAAGGGGTTAAATATAGCAATTTACATCATATTATTGTGCATAATAGTGAATCAGGATTTGGATGTTAGGTAAGGCAATTTGTTGTCAGTTATTAGAATAAAAATATAATGAATATGCTTCATATTCCTTGATAAAACTATTAATTTTACTTGTTGATGTGTTTCCTTTTTCTTCAGGTCACTGGCAGTGATTTTTAAAGTGAAAAGTATGTTTTCTTCTTATTCTATTTGCATTATTTTTTAATACATTATTTTAAGGATTAACCTTTCTTAGCATAAAAATTCAGAGTCTGGCTGTAGCTACTGCTGGCTTAGCTCAGTTGGGGAAATGCTGACATATCCTACTCATCAAAGACCTGACGCACTCAGTGTGCCTTAGATAAAACTGCACTTTTGAAGTGTAAGAGAAAATTTCCTAAAAACAATTCTAGCCTCTCATGTGTCCATTAGGATGGATATCAGAGAACTATCCTTGACAATTTAATGCAGGAATCACTCTGTTGAGCTCTTTCATTTTCTGTTTATTCCAAAGTTCTTGAACCTTATATTCTTGGCTGAAAACTCTTTCACAGAAAATGCAATAAAAATGAAACCTCTGCTTCAGTTGCCAGGAATAAGATGCTCAGGATGTTCTTCTGAGAAGGAAGCATCTGAATCCATTTTGGAAAAAAATCTCCATTCAAATTTCTCATTTCTGAGGGGAAATAGGCTTGAGTAAATATTTCTGGAATCAACAGGACCAAGAGCTGGGAAAGCTAAGGCAAAGCAAGCACCTGTCTATGGGCTCTTTCTGTAGTCAGCTGAGTGTAATCCAGATATCAGTTATGCTACTAATTTAACACTAATTTGGGTACAAGTCACATTCTGCAACAGTTATGTATGTTCCTGAATTTCCTTTCCCCCACCACACCTAAAAATGAACCTCAGCAAATTGCCTCTCAGAAATGCTTACTGGCATTTGCTATAAGCCCAGCTAATGGTTCAAACACTGCATGAGGTTTTAAAATGACATAAACCAAAAATAAAATAGGCTGCATGTTAGCCATTAATTATTCTTGATTATTTTTGACTAACACTTGAGCTCCTGCCCTAGCTTTTCTATATTTGTCAATACAGATAATAATTGCAGAGACTTGTCTGCTACAGTAGCCTACCCTTGAGGTGTATAACAGTACCTAAAATATCTGAGCTTCCGTTGGACAGTCCTCATTATCTCTATAGATGTAGATCTATGAAGAAGTCTTCCAAAGGCTCTTTATACCCTGTGTAGATTCTCAGTGGAGCCATTTTGATTCATGCCAGGGGAAGAGCTTTTCTGAGTTTGAGTTCTACTTGTGGGTTGCCGTAAAATCATAATAACAGACTTTGTTCAGTATATTTGTCATGGGTGGCTCATTCCTACTTAAAAAAAAGTTGTTCTTACATTTCGTGTAGTAGCATCTTGATATAATTTCTAAAATGTCTTAATATTTTTGCCCATAGCTGTGTTCCTATATGTGTATAAAGTGGAAATTTCCCTAACACTTGCAAAAATATATGGCATAGAAAAGTGTAGTTTCTAATGTCCATCAATGCCACCTTATTCCACTTGCTTGACATTAATCAAATGGCCTTGTTTCATTAGCTCCTAAACTTTATGAGAGCTGGAATTTCACTGCATTGCCAAGGATGTTGTCTATCTTCAGCATAAAATTCATAATTAAAATGATTAATTTAAAATTGTTATTGATGTAATCGATGTCCAATATATTTCTGAGAATACCTCAACTTGCCAGAAGAAATCTGCTTCAACATGCCATTGCTTCACCCAAATACCACATTTGTCACAATTATATTTTCAGAAATTAATGTGTATATTTTTCAGAATATGCTTTAAGGAATCTCCTGGTGGCACATTTTCAATGGTATTAGTTGACATCCCACACCTAACAAATGGACTATATATTTAAAGCATCTCTGAAACTTCTAAATTAGAAATCAGGTAGAATAATTCTTGAGAGAAGCAGTAGACAGCAAATAAGTGGTCTTTGGATAAATTCTATAATTTTTGCAACCTAGTTACTAGACTAGAAATAACTGTGAAATCAGAAGAGAGGCTGAAGAATGAAATGAATAATTTGAATAATAGGAAATATCTCAGATTTTCCAATTTACCTCAGAGTTATTCATCAACTTTTTATTTTCCCCACAATGACCAACGTTGTAAGCTTGTGGTTTACTGTGATGGAATAAAAAAAAAGGTGTACAGGCCTCTGCAGTACAATATGGTTCTGAAAATGTTATTTGGTTCTTGACATGGATGAGGGCCTAGAAATATCATTTGGTCAGAGTGAATTATGATAATTTCTTTGAAGTTAATAGAAAAATGACAGTTTGCATCAGCTGAAAGATTTTTTTCTGGCATTGATAGTAACAGGATCAGAACAGGGAGTTTTAAGACAGCACACAGTCAGATGTAACACAGTTAAATTTTCCAGATGTAGAAATCCAACAAATAGATTGCTTGGAAGAACAATGCTTTGACAATATCATTAAATACCAAATAAAATAATTATAAACATGAATATTAATTTAATATTAAAATATTAGAAGGTGAGTCCAAAATAATTGAATCTTGTGTCAGACTGTAAAAGGTAAATGTGTGCAGTGTCATACAATGAATGGATAACAAATCAGTGTACAGATGAGATAGATTCAGATGATGATGTAATTACTGTATGTGTGGACACAATTTTTTTGGGGAAAAAAAATGGAGATAAAGCAACAGAGACTGTTTTAAGGCACTTACTATCTCTGTACTTTAAAGTACATGTGGATGTAATTGGTTATGTGTACAAATAATACCTAAAATCTACTGTGGTTTCACAGTAACTACTACATGTCTTAAGTGACAAAAAAATTAAAATGTAGGCCAGATTTAGGACTCTCCAGCAATTTGGGCTCAAAAATTATGCTATTCACACTACTGCTGCAATCAATTCAAATACAGTATCAGTTCCATAGACTTACATGAGCAAGTATATACTGAGGCTCAAAGGAATATTTTGAAAAAGAAAAATAATAGAAAAAAAGAATAAGATAATAATAGGAATAGCAGAAATTTCTCATGAGCTGAATTAGAGCAGTATGCCCACTTTTAACTCCTTTTAAAAGGAGAAAACTTAAATCAGAAGCTTTAGAAAACACTACAGTTTTTATTTTAAACAATTTCCGTATACACACAAAGCAAAAAAATTATTAACTTGTAGAAAATAATTAGTGAATTCACTAGTATTCTGATCAAATGGAAGCTTGATTCTATTTTTATTTCGTAAATAGTTGAAAGTTACTAGTGCAACTACATTGAGCTTTGCAGTGAGTTTTCATATTATCTAAAGTCTTGATGTGGAAGGTTTCTATAAAAATAGCTTCTCAGCATTACAAATGGGAAATCTCTGCCTTAATTTACTGTACGATTCACAGACATCAGCACAGATGGAGAAGCATGTTCCTGCATGAATGCATTAGCAGAACCCTGCTTTCTGGACAGGTAGAGACTAGAACCTACATTTAGGTGTTAGCTCAGTTTAAAGAGGATCTCAGGGGGACCGGGGAAATCCATGAAATATTTCAGAGATAAACCATGTCAGTATTTCCCACTTTTGATACACACAGTATTAAGTTTGTTATTTGTTATTATTAGTTGGTTATTATATTTGTTATACTTAATGTTTTTTGCAATTTTCAATTAAAAAGCTATGCTTTCAACTAGTTATAAGTTTGTCAACTTGTGGATCTTATTAAATTTAAACTAACTTTGTGGATATCATCAGGCTGAGATTACTGAACGATAAGCTGATATTTTTGTGTCATTAACAAGTTGTTTGTAAAATTTTGAAAATGTTCCAGTTGTAAAGAAAAACCTCTGAAAAGTCAGAAAATGCTAGCATTAAGGCTGCCACTGAAAAAACATAAAGAATATAATGTATAATTTGCAATGAGTAATGGGAAGTATTTTGTGTTAGTTGAATGAAGAACTGGCCTTGAGTATTGCATGGATAGACAAGGACAAATGAATCACTTTGGCAAATATATTGAAACTAAATAATTCTTAATGGGAATGAATATGGCTCATTTTTTTGTGACCAATTTTTCTTCTATGATTACATTGCAAAAGCAAATCAATAAATATTACAGATAAGTCAGGAATGCACACTTTTGTGTCTGAATGTATTTAGTTATCTAAAGTCTGATTTGGTCTTACAGTATCTTTCTCTGTACCTTAGGGCTATTCCTTTGCCTGCCTTTCTCCTTACTAAGTGGCTTTCAGTGTTTCTCGTAGCTACCTTGATTACCTGTGCTATGTCAGCAAATTCACTAGATTTTGAGTTGTTTCGATAGCATGGAAATGTTGGAATGTATCAGAGACTTAATGATACCTGTTCTCTGTCGATTGACTCAGCTTGATCTTTAAGCTTACACTGATTTTTAAATCTATCCAATTTCATCCTCTCCTAAATTTTGGGTGCGTTTCTTCTCTTAAAGCATTCTACTAAAGCATTTGAAGGGGACTGAGGTTTCCATATTTGTTATAACACCCATCCAGCTGCATAGTAGGAAGTTATTTCAGAACTGTGATCCAAAATCTTTCCTTTCTTGCTACCAGACTTGAAGACAGTCATGGCTCTAAAACTTTTTGAAAGTGCAGAAGCATGTGAAACCTCTCTGAAGAAAAGGAGCTAAACTAATTAAAGCTCTCAAATGTAAAACAAATATAGGATATAATAAATAGCCTCTGTAATGCTGTTTTTGCAGAAAATCTTTTGTGATACCAATACATGGGAGTCAATTTGGATGGATTTCTTAGGCTCACAGCACAGGGTCATAGAGTGTGCCATCTTTGCTTTATCTAAGGAGAACATAATGTGGCAGATAATTATGAAATGACAGCATATTCTTCTGCTTCCCAGATATCCTGCATTCATGTTGATTGAAGTAATTTTTATTCCATTCCTTTGGAAAATTCAGACATTTTAATCAAGATCAGAAGATGGAAGACAGGTTGGTGGATGTTAAAGTGCAGTCACCTTCATGTCACTTTGTCTTATCAAAGTTTCTGTATCACACTGCTGTTTTCCAATCATCTTCCAGATTTATTTCCATGTAATTGCAGCTAACCTGGGAAACTTTAGACAAAAAAGGTGGCCTTCAGGAGTTTAGAGGTATTTTATTGAAGTAATTCCTTCCAACCGCTAGTCTTGTAATGTCTTTTCATGACCTGCTACCCCCTTTTGCATATTTGACTATACCTTTTATTTCTTTTCTCTTGGCATACCTGTCCTCAAAGGTATGTATTAGGAATCAGTTTCAAAAAAATAATAAAATAGACTTTTACCTCATTCCCTTCACAATTTAGTTAGCCTCATTACTGTTGCACCTTCTATATGCTCTAGACATGAGTGTGTTACTAATAGGATTCCAGATGATCTTTAACATTAATGGGAGAATTGCCACTCTGGGGGATTCTTTTATGATTCTGCTTGCTAAGTAAGATTGACATTCCCTGAGTCACTGCTTTCAGTACAGTTATTTAAATGACAGGAGTAGCAGCCAATTTGTCTTTTGCTACCCACCTATTTCTTAAAGTCTTTGGAAGATGTAGTGACAAGTACCTTTCTTAAATGCTATTTTAATACAGTTCCTTCTTAATTGTAAACCATTGGTTTGGATTTGCTTTTTGGCACTAATATAGTACTGATGTTGAAAATAAAATGTCTTTTACCCCATACACTGTGAACATCTAATATTTTTTCTGAACCTTGGTGCTCAGTGTCTGTGTTTGTGTATACAAATAAAAGTATGTATTTCTAGAACTTGGACAGACGTTGCATTAAATTTAGCCTTCCTAGCTGTATGCTGTTATACATACCCAGATGTATGGTACTTCAGCA